>NW_007578110.1:280692-314077 GCF_000690725.1 Stegastes partitus | reverse complement strand
TCACTGCACCTGGTCTAATCCCACTGCCCAATATAAGGCCTAGACTCTAAACCTTCACTGACTTAACTGATGCCACAGCCATAGTGCTCGAGTGTGTGAGGGCTCAAAATGCCTTGCTCATACGCCCTTTTTGAAAAGCACACCTACATCACAGACATGTAGCTGCTGGTACTACACTACCTTTATAGTCTTCTGGAGTCTACTTGGAGGATTCCAAGTGCAGTAGGTCATATTTACATATTCCATGCTTGCACCCGACTGACCAGTGTTGATGCTATTGTCCTTGCAGCATAGTTGCACAAGTTTCAGGCTACACATAAACATTTGAGGAATCAGAAAGATGAAACTTGCATCCCCTGCACTCTTGCATCACCTGTACTCTAAAGGACCATCGGACACTTGTGAACTACGACCCTGGCCTTAGTCTTGGGGGAGGTTTATCGACCCTGCAGTGGCTCCCCAGTACCCTCACTCATATCTCTTCCTCTCAGTGGGGATGTGTAACAGAGATGTGGTGAAGAGATGCAAGAATAAAGGAATTGGATTCACCAAACGGGACATCATTGCTCCCTCCTGCATAATTTTAAGGAAATGGAAATGAGTCATGTGAACTGTCAAATGTGTTGAACTCAATATCAAATGTGTTCATCTAAGTGGAAGTGACAAAAAAATACTGTTGATTGCTGCTGCTTTCCACATCGTAGAATGTCTCTGACTGTATTTTTATGACTCCTTGTGTTTATATAGATGTAAATATACAATAGAAAATATCTGATATTGTAAGAACTGAACTTTGTCTTGTCTTGGTTTTTAACACAAAACTGTCAATAACATTGTAACAAAGCTTTTTTTTTTTTTGGAGCATAATGCCATTTTATAAACATGTGGTATCCTAAAATTCAGTCTCTATATATATTTATATGTATATAACATTAAACTACACAAATAGATGCAGTTTAGGATGTAACATGAATACATGTAGTGGAGGACACTGCAAAATAAAACATGCTGAAACACCTAAACGTGCTCTGATCACATGTAATGCTGCCTGTAGTGCTGCTTGTCTTTGCTCCTGTAATGCACTGCATTCCTGTCATAACCAGAAAACACCATGAAGAGCTTACAATGCTGCTCCACAGGCACAGTGAGGTTTGTGGTTTGGGTTTTTGCATTGATTTCAATGTTCTATGTTCTGCATAAAGAGTAACTAAGTCCCATCATACTTACTGTATATCCCAGCCTTAAAGGTTCAGTGTATGAGCTAAGAGCAATCCCCTCACTCATAACTTAATTTGGTACGAATAAACATGAATGAGGGAGAATGAGTGACTCAACACATAATCCACTTTGCTTTCCATGGTGAAGGCAGCCAGCATCTCTTACTGTAAAACACTAAATAAATAACTATGAGAGTTAAGGAGGTTTAATAGGATTTCAGCCCCTGGCTGACAAACACAGATGCCTGACAAATTCTTGCCTTACAAAGTTGATATGGCTAATATTAGCTCATAATTGTCTATTTACACATCCTGCAGACACAGAGCGCAAACATTACTGTAGTATCCATTTGGAGTTGTGTTTCTGGTCACCTGACAAATAAATTCAGTCCATCAGCTATTTGCTAACTGTGTCTGTGTTCTGTTTATTGCAGGTAGTGGACAGCAGGTGTATCCAAGGCTTTTTGAATGAAAACAGTGACTTTCTACTGCTTCTGGAAACAACATTGATTAGAACAGTGAGACTGATTCACAACAGGAAAGTCAAACCTGTGAGCTAAAGCAGCTGCAGTGCTAAAAGAACTGGAACTGTAGAGTCTATTCTTAAGCCTTTCCTGGTAAATCATAGTGAGCTACACTTTTCATGTTACAGATTGTCATTTAGTGCGTTGTTTACATCGATTAGTGCTGCTTTTAGAATGATGGTTCACCTTGTAAAATTATTAGATTATTGGTGTGGAGCTGGCTCACATTGCACTGTACACATTACAGATTTTGTAATCAGGTCCCTTCACAGATATTTTTTCTGACTAATCTCAGACATGCACACACATGATTGGAAAATAACGGCGCATCAGAAAATTATTAAAATGATCGTGCCAGAGGGAACCTCACGTGATCTCATGGGAAAGCAGATGGAAACAAAATGGTGAATGTGGTCACCAAGCGTGCTGTAACGCTAATAATAGTCTGAAGGTGATTTTAATCATCAGCTTTAATATTTGTTGCTAACATTTGCCTCAAAGCATGGACTGCTTAACATAGTGTTCGATGCTCTCTGGGCTTCAGTGATCATCGCACCCATCCAGATTTTAACTTAGAAATGTCAAACATGTTTGTTATTCATAGGGGCGGCTCTGATTAGTCTGTATGCAGCTCTGGAAGTTTCACACTACATCTGTAAACTCCTCACATTACCAAATATCTGGGCACAGCATTGTTTCATAGCAAGGTCCAAGACCAGACTGACCAAGACGAAATGGTGGTAAATTAGAAACCAAAACTTATGTAGCTGAGCCCAGTCTTAGCTCTTACTAACAGTTGTGGATATCCAACGGAACTGTTGGCAGTAAAGTTGCATTATGGGTAATGCAGACACTAGGCTTAAAAGACAGCGGAAGAATGCCTGCAAGTAAAAGATCAATAAAGTATGCAAAGAAATTATGCTATGGCGATGATTTACAGCAGCCAAAGTTTGACATAATGTACAGATTCAATAAAAACCTTTCCTGCAAGATGAATATAATTGGTTCTTCTTGTTTCTTTTATGTTTTTTAAATTCTGCCACATTTTCATGGTTTTGTTGAGTAGAAATCCAATGTGGCAGCATTAGTTGTAGTAGTAAATGACTGGTAGTGGCCTTCATTGAACTGTATGTTTACTATGAACTGACGTAATCCAGTAAGCCAGTATGAGCAGGTTGTAAACTCTATTTTACACTTTAGAAAAAAGATAAACTGAGGTTTGGTGGGTTCACGCTTCACACAGGACGCAGACGTCAAGTTAAACCTGATGGCCCAGTTTCAACATACTGTACTACATGGATGAATGTCCAGGCAATGACAACTGGCCCTACTGGCAGACTGTGCTTGTTTGGCTGAATAGTGCCAATCCCACTAAAAGAGTTACACAGACAGATACAGCTCCTAATGTATCATAAACTCTCGACATGGCCCCAGCTTCCTCCCCAGCAAAGGGAAGAGGGATTCGGGGTCCGAGCAGTTTCCAAAGATCACAGCATTTGAATAATATGAGTTGAAGGCACCTTTCTTAGCGAGCTGAAGAGATTAAAAATTGCAAAACGTGTAAACGTCTTTAAGAAGCTGAGGCTCAGTGATAAAACGTGATGCGTGCCTCTGAGGTTGAGAGGAAGGCTGGCAAGGCAGGCGGAGGGAAACACATGGACTTTGGCAAATGTGGTCTCAACAGGATGTTCTGGGCTGGGTTATACCTTCACTTTGACTGCTAGCCTTTTTCCGGCTGCTGGTAAGCCTTCAATTAAATGACGGCTACCTTTTTCAAGTCAGTAATCCTCTTACAGTTTGGAACCCTACCCTTTACCATGCGGAAAATACACACACACGCATAGGCATGGTGTGTTTGTATGTGTCAGTATGTGTGTGAACAGTGAGTCTTCTTCAGCCTCACCCTCATGCTGCCTGTCTTGTGGTCCTCCTGCCTTCTGGTACCTTCTTAAGTTGACAAAAGGGGCTGTTCTTGTCACAAACTGAGCCTAGAGGAAAAGTCTGCATGAAAAAAAAAAAAAAAAAGTGTTTGTAGCAAAACCATGTCTTGTACATAAACCTGACAGTCATAAATGTAACCATTTTTTTTTTGCATATGCTTTTGTGGTAGAATCATGAAAAAAATATTTAAAAGCTGTCTAATTTGCAACATTTGCATGCCCCCATATTGTACATGTACAGATATAATGCAGAAAAATGACATAGAAACAGCAGTAAATTGTGCATATTCTGTAGAAACCCACACACACCGTGTTTACATAAAATGTACAAAAAATGCTGCCATCTCATTGATTTATTCCATCTATGCAAAAGACATGGACAGAGCAGGCAGACAGGTACATGCAACATTTTTTTCTTGTTATCTAAAACTCCAGATGGCGATGCCATGCATGCACAAAAAGGTTCTGATTATATGCAAGGCAAATATGCAATGTATGCAGCCAATGTGTGTAGACTACAAGTGGACCAAGTGTTGTCCAATTGAGTCTTACAGTTTGCAGTGTAACAACCCACTTACAAAGGCTTTCCAGAAAGGATGATTGCTTCTGCAACTGAATGCATTTCTTGTTTAAACTAGAAGATTTTTAGGAAGAGAAGGGAGCTTTCAAAGTTCCAGCTACTGAATGACAACTATGTGGTTTCGAGGAAATATGAGTCATTATTAAACCTGCAACTGTTTTACAAAAGAAATGTATCAAGATTTTAAAATACATTTGTGACAAAAAAAATTTTAAAAAAAAAGTATCAGAGCAGTTAGTGTTTCAAAAAAATAAAAATTGCTTTTGCATGTGCAGTTTCATTAATCTGGTCTGGACAAAGAACATGTAAACATATTTGTGGAGTAAGGAACAAGCAAAACACATCTTAATTCATTTGTGCTTACTATTAAAGAGAATCCCTGCTCGTATGTGCCAGTTGGTGTATATTTGGCTATCAATTGATGTTGCAAATTCATAAATCACTCCCACATATTCTTTAGGAGACTGTTTAGCTGACATCTGACAATCAGCAGATGGACGTAATAGTATTTTCAGAGGACTGTTGCACCTAAACTGGTTGGTTTGGTTCAAACAAACTGCTGCTTCTGCGACTCCCATTTTCAAACACCTTCAGTCCACTTCTAAGTCAACTTTGATGTTTTATGTTTCTGGTGAGAAATCAAAGCAGACCTTCCACAAGATTTAGTGACAGTAGATATGTGCTTTCAGACGTGGTTTAAAGAACATGTAATTGCGACTGGATTATGTTTAATATGAATGTGAGAAAGGTGAGCAGTTGGTAGCACTGTTGCCTCGCAGCAAGAAGGTCGCCAGTTTGCTTCCTGGTGGGGGCACCGGAGATCTTTCTGCGTGGAGTTTGCATGTTCTCCCTGTGCAGCGTGGGTTCTCTCCGGGTTCTCCGGCTTCCTCCCACACAGTCCAAAAACATGTTGAGGTGAATTGGTGATTCTAAATTGTCTGTAGGTGTGAATGTGAGTGTGCTTGGTTGTCTGTCTCTAAGTGTAGCCCTGTGATAGACTGACGACCTGTCCAGGGTGTCCCCTGCCTTCACCCTGAGTCAGCTGGGATAGACTCCAGCCCCCCCATGACCCTAAGTGAGGAATAAACAGTGTATAGATAATGGATGGATGGATGCTATATATGAGTTCCTTGACCTTAGAACAAATAGTTTTGGTGACAAAGGTGAAGGTGATAAAATTCTCCCATCAACTTTATATTTTTTAGTTGAATCAACTTGTTTTTTTAGTGATAACAACACAACATTTTGAGTTGCACAAACCTAAATCCTAGATGAGACAACATAAAACAACCAGCAAACCAACAAACGTCTATTGATATCCTGAGTTGTAAAGAAGTCACAAAATTGGTTTAAACTAAACATCTTGTTAAAGTCATTTGTAATATTTAGCTGCACTTCATAATAATAAACGTTGGCTCAACAAAGCATCTTATTGAACTAGCTTAGATTTTTATGGCAGCCAGGTTACTTTTTCAAGAATAGTTTATCTTAAGTGTTAAGCTTTTAAATACTGAACTGTGTAATTTAACACAACTTACAGGTCAAGATGCTAACCCTCCACAACATTCTTAGCCACACAAAAACTGAAAACCATCTCACCCATCCCGGTCAGTCAAAACTGAAAAGCATACACAACCAAACTAACAACCACAAAACAAATTATTTAACAATTTAATGTTAACATTCCAATGGTTTTTTCCTTTAGCAGACATGAAACTGGTTGTAGTCTGATCTGCTGCATTCTCACGTCGCCACAGTGTTAAACACAACAAATGAGCTGCACTCTTTCTTCTAGATAAACAATTGGAGACTCCACCTGGTGGAACAACCAAGTAGTGCAGCTAATCTACAATTTAATCTATATTTTCTGACATGCCCTTCGTTTTCTACCCCCATTGGTTAATATATTTTTAATCAAATAAATCAACCTCAGTTACTTAATTAATTAAATCAAAGTGCATATCCTAAGTCTTGGTTGCAATTAGCTATGGAAGTGTAGCTAAAAAAACAACAACCTCTAAACTGTATTTTATGATCAAGTATTTTATATTTAAAAGATATTCAATGCTGTTGTTACCTTTGTTTTATTTTATTTTATTTATTTAAAGTGTTATTGTGACATGCAACTACATATGATTAAAGATGCCTTAAATTTTCTTTTTGGCCACATTTCAACTCAGATTCTAAATCAATGATATGATTAAAAACAGCTTTTATCTTAATTATTAGACCTTGTTGTTTAAACAGCCTCAAATTTCAGTGTAAAAAAATGCTGCAAGTGCGTTGCAATTTAAAAAAAATAAAAAAAAGCTTTATTTTGCAAATTATTTTAAATATCCGTAATTTATGGTAAAAACATTTCATTTTTGATTTCATTTCTGAGCAGGAATTATTCAAAAAATGGGATTATTTGAGATGGAATGAGCCTTTGTAAAGCACCCTGATATTAACTATGATGTGATTTGGTGATACAGAAGATAGAAAAATGTAAAAGAGAACAAGAACAAATGTGAATCGCCTAAGAACGAACTTACAGCCACGGCAGGATGAACATGAAGTGAATGACAAATGCAAAATCAATCTTCTGAATTTACACAGAAATTCACATATTGCAGCTTTACTTTCATATTTGAATTCACACAAGTGAACAGCCCTACCTTTTTAAAAACTCTTGGTCTGGTTCTTCAGCCAACACCAGAGTCTGGTTGACATCTTTCACACCCACAGAAATGAATGAAAACCATTTATTCATTAGTTACATCATTCACTTGTGACTCGCAGAAGCGAGGGTGATGTCCACAGAGGACACAGTTCCTTTTCACGACACTGTTTACCTGCTGCACATCATTTTCATAACAATCCTCAGATATTTCTTAAATTTCTCCCTAATCCAGTTTTGGCTAATTTGAATAACGACTCATTCTGATGACTTTTGTTCTCCCTCAGGTCATCCATCCAGCTTCATCCTTCCAAGCATGCATGTTGTTGACTTCAACTGAAAGCTGTGACTGTGCCTTTAAAATACAGTGTATCAGAGTACAGTCTGTCCGTTAAGTTCTCAGATTCACAAACTATACTTAATTTGAAAATGGGAGGAAATTGGATGGGATTTTTTTATTTTTTTTGTGGCAAAGTGCGAAAGTAAGGGAAATGTACTTCCTCAAGGTAATTTTTTCCTAATCAAAGTGCTTCAATTGCTGGAGTCAGGAAGTGAGGAACCTTGGGCAATTTTAGACAGCTAGGGGGAGTGTGGATAAGTACCTTAAAACTTTGCATCAAGGCTGTCTCAACTTCCATTCACAGCGAACATATTCCTCATCAAGGCTAAAATTCTTGCTATGACTACAGCATCTGTGGTGCTGATGAATTATTCCTCACCCATAATGTCTTATGACCATGCTTGTACGAACACATAATGCTCACTGATACATTACAGAATCTCTCATAAAGCATTATAGACAGAAATTAAAAAGCATTTATGACTATTCATGTATTAGAATTTGCACTGACATTAAACCCATAAAAAGCCTTATGTATTTTTCTGGCAATCATGTTCATAAAGCCCTATTATAATCCCTCTGAGTGCCCTTATACAGCACAGACAGCTGCCCCTCACTGAAGCTATTGATCAGGATGAGGCACAGACCTCTGTAAAAGGAGGGGTGTTCCCGCTATAATCAGCCAACACTGAGTATTGATTGGCCTGTGTCAGGCGAGTCGAGTAGAGGGAGGACACAGTCAGAGTCATGGGCAATTAATGGTCTCCCTGCCACAGCGGCATGGCCTCTCTGCACCTCCCTCCTTCTCTTCTATCTCCGTCAGGCAATTAAAATCTATTGTAATGGGTTTATTGACATGGCAAATATGCATTTGCATTTGCAATACTTGGAGGGTGCATGCATATTAGCAAATACACAATGTGGAGGATTGTTTGGAGCAAGAAAAATATAGAAAATGTAATCAGTTCCAGAAAAGCATATTGTAAATAGTCACGTTTTTTTTTTTTCTACGTGGTTACTTAAATTGACTCTGTGTGATAAGAGACTGATCCTCTGAAATGAGGGAAGTGTCCCTTTAAATTAAATGTTTTTGAAAATAAACATTTTAAGGACTCATACAGGCATTCTTGCATTGTTCATCCAATTCACAATTACTTGCAGAGGTTTGAAACTGAACATTGCGTTCGGCCTTGGATTCTATCAAGTAAGCCGAGACACACAAAAACACTATCAGGCCACCTCATGCTATATTCTTTCATTGACTCTGTGGTACAGTGAGCTACTCAAGGCCCTGTCTCGCTCCCAACTCGTTACTGAGTAGAAACATTTTGAAGCCATTTTTCAGTGTGCAAGGCAGTTTGATAGACCTCTAAAAATCCCTGAATGTCAGATATAGACACCATGAGTCCGTAGCCAAATGTTATCTGCTGGCGTTGTCGCTGTTGCTCCATTTCAGGCAGTGAGACATTTGTCTTGTAACATGTAGTTACTGTTGTAAGAGGGTGCATTTTAACCTAAACCTGGATCTCTAAAACTTTATCTATAACAAAACGTAAAGTAGAAAATAAAATGAAACTCCGTCTCCTGGAGAAAAGTCCTGTGACCTAAACCCCAACCCCTCAAACCTTCCCATGTTCTTCTTCCTGTGTATCTATTGGTGCTGAATGTTGATGCAGGTCGCACCACTGCCAAAGGACGCCTGTATGTATTTCTGACATGGCTAAGTTTGACACCCTGAAAATGAAAACAGGCTGGCTACTAATGTAATGTAATGTGAGTGCAGCCACATCCAGGTAGCTTTTATTTGATGTTATGCATGAAAGTTTGTCTCTAGTCATTGATTCAACCCATAAAAACTCGTGTCTGTGTGTCAAAGTTAGATATTTATTTATTTAATTTAATTTTTTTAATGAAACTAATTGATTACTGCTGTAAAATGGATTAGATGTAACTCTTCACTGTTGCTTCCTCCGGTATGTTCAGGTCTGTGGAGTCTCTGTCTCTCTCCCCACTCAGTCAGCTCACTGCAGCTCAGCACACCAGCTCACCTATAGCTCTGCCCAAGCACTAAGTTGTGATATTAGAGTAATTCAGAAACACATCTTTGAACCAGAAAGCAATTCTGAAGAAGAATAATGACACAGAAGGCCCCCACTGCAAGCTGACGGGACTTTTTTCTTGGGCTTAGTAAATGTGGAATCCGTAACAGGTAACAAAATGTGAATTTGCCTCTACTTATTTTTTGAAAGATTATGAGTCAGACTTCTTGGTGGCTGGTTTTCCAGTGATGACAGGACTCCAGTAATTCATTAGGCCCAGCAAAGCCATAGTTCAGCAACAACCCCACAACTTTTCTGTTTTAGACTTTGGTCTTTTGAACAGTTTAAATAAACAAGATATCACATTTTCAAAGTATTCAGGTGTTGGCAGATTTTCTTACCGCTGGACAGAGCTGTTTCCAGTCACTGTGCCAAACTTAGTTGCCAACCTGCAGACTGTCACTTTATGTTTAGGGTACATATATGAGAGTACAATTTTATTTTCAATCTATAGGTTAAGATGAGATGAGATGAGATAAGCATGTAATAATCCCGCAGTTGGGAAATTTACAGCATTACAGCAGCAAAAGATGGTGCAAACCTTTAGGAAATGCAGTACAAAAATAAAAATAAACCAAAATATACACAGGTACTAGTTATAGAACTTATTGTATTGCACATGTCAGGGGTATTGCATTCTTTCATGAACAGAAATACTGAGAGACGTATTAAAATTGCAGATTAACTATATTGCACAGATTTTATGTACAAAAATATCTACAAGTTCTAGGATATCTGTGTGTATTTCTTCAAAAATGCTCCCATTGTATGAGAAAAATAACCCAAAATATTCACTTCTGATAAAAAGCTTGACTGAGAAGAAAACCCCATGACTATCAGTTGAAGCTACGGCCCTTCATTCCTTTCCAAGTGCTACTTCTCTAGAGCTGGGTTTCCATCCAAATTTAATATAAAATGTGGTAAAATTTTGAGAAAATCTGCAAAATAAAATGCAAACAAGTGCTTGTTTCAATCCACTACAGTCATATGAATTAAAGGAGTTGATTTATTGGCATCAACAACTGGTGGAGTTAATGTTCCAGTCAAGTGCCAATTACCGGTGAAGTGGAAGTCTTAGTGGACACTGAAGTCACATGCGTCATGTATGTCATCATGTCATCTTGCTACAGTTTTGCTTTTATCTAACTTTTTAAAGCCCAGACGAATTTCATTGTGATTTTCTTTAGATTAATTCAGATTTTCTAGCTTTCCATTCAAGGCTGTTTGTCAGCAAATTAAAATTACACATGCAAAAAGTAGCTGGCTGTAAATGTACCCTGTGGGCAAATTTTCACCTCTTCAACTCATAGCATAACTTCTTACTCACTAATGCGCTTTGTTAATGGGCCTTCGCGCTTTGGATATGTGATACGTGCCTACTTACCCGCACACGTACAGCCAACTGTCACAAGTCACCGTCATGTTCGCGGTTTGAAAAATACAATCACGGTTATAGGAATGCTAATGAAAATAAGGTTTCTGTAATGACCAATCAAAACAAAAGAGAAAAAAAAAGCCCATTATCTGTCAATATCTGTGCAAGCCTCTCAGAATAGCGAGCCTGGCTGGAACATAGTGATTTACTGTCCAATTTTCAACGGCCCCTGTATCCGTTTCAATCAAATCTCCAATATTAACACGGGGCAATAATTTCTTCTGCTTTATTACAAATGTAGCCCTCCTATTCGATAAATCAGCTGGCAGAAGCCGGTATAATTCACAGTGGAAATCAGGCATATTTTATACAGGCTGAGTCACAGTCAAAATGAACCATTATTTCAGCTTTACGTTCTTTTGTTCAGAGAGAGAGCGAACCACTTGAGTCTGTCGCCTTCTTGCAGTTTTCTTCTCTTTGTATTCAACGTAAAACTTTGCTCAAAGGTTTTTTTTAAACAATTCACACAGGTTGCAGATAGTTGATATATCAGGGCAGGTGTGGCCAATAAAAGAGTACAAATGTGATAATAGGGTGACAATTTGGAAGGACACTAGTGGATCGCAATGTTTCATGCTGATGTTGTGACTATGGAAGCGCCTTAAGTGGAATGTGTGGGATGCCACGTTTATGGCATTTTTGTAATGGAGAAAACATAATAAAGATCTCCTACATGGCTGTTGGCATGGTCTAAAATTAACACCCACTGAACTAAATGTCTGTGAAATTTGTCTCTAGTGGATACATCAATTGGTCACCCATCACACTGGCTTCTAACATTACTGTGGGTATTTGCGTGTTTGCACAGCTGACTGACTAAATGTCTTTGTTAATTGTCTCAAGGCACAACAATGGACCTGTAACTGAAAAGATTCAAACTGCAAACTGTTTAAAAGTTTTTCAAGATTCGACATTATTCAGTTTTCACAATTTAGTTTTAATTTATCAAGATAACAGTTATGTTCATTAGTCCTGCAAGTAAATGTGGTTTAGTTAAAAGCTGAATTGAGTTCATTAAATGTAATGAGTTTCAAGAGTAATGATGCGTTTGAGCGCTCCTAGTAAATTCATGAAAGCTTCAGAGTTTACCACCAGGAAGTTGTCCTCAAACAGACATAGAAGTGGTCGTTCTAAGTTGCTCCAGGAGAAGACTTCTTTGCGGTTGTAGAAGATGTTTCGCCTGTCATCTGGGAGGCTTTCACAGTTGTGACTGATGTGTGAGAAGTTCAAGGTGTTTATTATCACCCTCAACCCACATGACTCAAGGCTGGTGGTTAAACTACCAGGGGAGGAATGTCAGGACTGCATTGTATGTGTCAAATAGGTAAATAGTATCTAACCGGAGTTGATGTTGAACCTGGCAAGACCTGTTTCAACACTAGAGCTAGCATATCCGGGTTCCTCAAAACTAAGATAAGGGTTCTGTTGTCAGGATATGATGACAACATTTACAATATGTCACCTAAACCCTGATTAGAACCAGGATGCTTGTGTACATGTCAATGCACTCATTGTAAATGTACAGCATGCAAGATATACTAATCAGCCACAACATAGGTGAGGTGAATGACATTGATTGGTTGGTTACAATGCTGCGTTCTGCTGGGAAACCTTGGGTCCTAAAATTCATCTAGATGTTACTTTGGCATACCCATGTAAATATTGTTCCAGACCAAGCACCCTTTCCGTTGCAACGACAACAGCAACGGCTTTGACAAACAGGACATTGACACCGTTCAGGATCCCAGAGCACTGTCCTGGCTTCTAAACTTCTCTGATCCCACTATGATCAAATATCTGTGGGGTGTGCCAGAACAAGTCTGATCCACATTAGATCCACTCTTACGACTCAAAGGGTCTGTTGCGAACCTTCTGGTGCCAGACATCACAGGATGTTGTCCCATGTCAATGGCCTCACTTGTGGTTCCTACCTCATATTGTAATACTGTGGTTTTGATGTTGGAGCTGATCGGTGTGTAAGTAATGGAAAAAATAGTGAGTCTTGAGTTACATTTTTTCCGAGTCGGATAAACTACTTAGTTCACACCTGGTTTGCATTATTCATACGTTATTTAACCAGTTTTCTTTCCTATTCATTGTCCACAAATATTCCATTTTCAAATTGAAAAGCATTAAAGGAAGTGGAAGGCAGTAATAAAACGTTATAAAATGTTCAGATAAAAAAGAGGCCATAACTATTTGTATTTAATAACACCTTTTAAGGTTAGGTAGCAGATTATTGCATAATCAGCAATCTTGACATGTAAAAACATCACGTAGAACAGCATGTAAAAAAGATAAAACAGCCAAACAACTAGACATGCCTGGCTTCCTAGCTTGTAACATGCAAAATACATAAATCATATTATTTTTGTCTTTGCATTTTAGAAGCAAAGCCCTACATGTTACTGTATAGTACACAAACAATTCTGCCTGTAGCAGGATTACAGTTAGGCTCATGCATGGAAAGCTAAAAAACATTAATAGAAAGTCACTTAAAGGTTCATCCATCATGCCAGAAGAAGAAAAAAAAAAACATTAGGAACAAATGACATCATCAGAACTTGTCCTAACCTCATTCACGTCCTGTTCCAGTGACTTGATCAACAGTTGTATCACTGTGTCTCAGCCCAGTTACTGATGGCTCTCTCTCAAACGCTGCCTATCTCATTACTGTAATGAACTTTATAATTACCTTCACCCCCTCCGAGAAGAATGAAAGCCATTAAGACACTGGGATTGGCTTTTATATCATTTACTTAGCCCAGGACACTAACCAGCAGCCATTTTCCATCTCAATAAACCCCCACATCCTTCAAGCTGTTGACAACACTTCTTTCCTTTCCTCAGACTGACAAGACTTTCCGTGCAAAACAAAGTGATATGAACCTTCATTGCTGTCTCAGGTTTTTCTGTGGACTGAAGTCCCTCTGTGCTAACCTTGATATTTTGGTTCATCATAGTTTAACTTTTTGAAAGAGAGTTTAGTCAGAAGTTGGCCACATCACAGATAACGCAAAGTCTGGCAATGGAATTTCACATTAGGAGTTCTCTGACACCAGACCAGTCATTTCCCCATGACCATCACCACCACCAATTCCACTATGATGATCTTGGGTTGTCCGACAACAGCCCTGGCTGTCCTGGTTTATAGAGATATTAAAAATGGTGCTTGCTGTTTGTTGCAATGTGACGACACTTCTGCTTTACCAGTTACAATCCAACGTACTTTGAAGACCTCCTCCTCAACAACAGCTGAATTTAGTTCCAGGAACTTGCCACTAAAGCAGGTAGAGAACAGTGGAAACTAATAAGAATCAACGGGAAGGGGCCCATGACTGGCAATGTGAGACTTTTTGTTCCCATTGAATGGTAGGATCCAACAGCTTAGACTGCAATTTTAACTTTAGGTGCAACAAAACACTGACAAATAGTAGTTACTGGACATGATGCTAGTTCTGTGAGATTGTAGGAAATAGAACAATGGAGGTTTGGTATGCTAGGCTAAGAGATCTTTACAGAAAAGAAGACTGCTACATGTTAAGAACATGGAGAGGGCAGAAAAATGACGCATGGTGTCCTCTCCGAGTCTGACCGATCAGCAGTGAGTCCTGCAGTTTTAAGGCCATTTAGAAGTACCTACCCTGGAGTAGGTACTTTTTTATCCTCCAAAAACTACATTCTACACTGACACATATTGCGATGGAACACTCCTACAAGTTCATGCAGTGGAAAACAGCCTATTGATTATAGCTGGCTTACATGCCACATGAAAAAGGGATACAGTGACTTTAGTAGCTGCTTTTTTGGCTCGGTAAATGTTGGCGAGATTGTGCCATGATGAGGTTAGTTAGTTAATATCAGTGAGCAGAATTTCTGATCCACTGCTAACTTAATGTTAACTTTTCATTGTTCACCTTGTTACATCCAGGCTACCTGCTTGACTTACACTTGCAACTATATGTTTGATGATTTTGCTGACTTTATGCCTTCAAATTGTTAAAGAACAGGACAGTTTATTACAACTTGCTGTTCCAACCTTTGGTTCTTTTTGTTGTGATAACATTGTGACATTAAAACATGATAAAAGTCATAATGGAAGGTTGATGAAAGTTAATTGGTTTTGACATCGACACTGTTATTATCACCACACCTGGAGAACAAAGACCACATGTGGACGCTTGTCTGGAGGTTTATGGTTTTGGTATGGACATGGAGCTA
The DNA here is from genome assembly GCF_000690725.1 of Stegastes partitus. Lineage (NCBI taxonomy): Eukaryota > Metazoa > Chordata > Actinopteri > Pomacentridae > Stegastes > Stegastes partitus. The sequence goes on along the minus strand of NW_007578110.1, from coordinate 299,062 downwards.
AGACAGATAATAAATGATCAAAACGTTCTCTACAGTATGATACTAGAGTTCTTCAGCAAAAAAGTAATTAAAACATCATAGAGAATAAGCGTTGGTGGAACAGTGACCGGACTTGTGGATTCCATTAAAGTATCGGGTATATCTGATCCTCACTGGATTATACAGTTCAGTATGTATACAGTTTTACAATATGACTTTCTAATGACAAACTCTTGATAGTCACTTACATTAAAACAAACCGCCTCTCATTACCTTATCATTGCGCTACAACTGTAGATTACAAGCTAACAAGTAGCACAAGCAACACTTTGAAGGCATCCATGTAAGACCATTATATCAATCAGCAATTAGCATCCATGCTGTTAGAATCCTAACAAGAAAAAAACAATTTTCCCTTTAATATTTACTTTAATTATACAATTGATCATACAATTTATCTATCCTGATATCAAATGAAAACTGAAAGAAACATTACCAGGCTTGTTTGCATTTTATTATGGAGTATTAGAGCTGTTGCACAACAGTGGTCTTAAATGAGCACAACATGGTGTAAAAATAGATTTGAATTTCAAACTAATGACTTGCTGATTCATAACTTAGCTGGCAAGTAATTTCCATGGCTGTGTAACAAGAAGTGTAAACAGGTAGTGAACAAGCACATATATTACACACCCAACACAGCTGAGGGATGTAAAAGTCCTCACCATATAGCGTTTAAAAAGACTAGGTTGTAACCTCTACTTCTAACAAAGCAAGTTGAACATTATTAACACAAAAGCAGTAGTGTTGCTGTATAATTCCCCCCCCACCAGCCATGGAAATGAAAACCAAAAAGCTGAATTTCATCCTGCATCTACTTGTACTTGGCAGACCGTATTACACATAGAACCCATTTGTGAATGCATTGTGTTTGGCTGGGATTAATTAACACTTATAATGTAGTGGGGAATCAGGCGAGTCGGGCTTGTGTTATAATAGGGGAGCATTTTGGCTTGCAATACTGGACAAAGAGTTTACCTCCGAGGTGTGTGTTTGTGTGTGTGTGTGTGAGAGAGAGACTGACGGAGAACAAGAGATGGCAGCCCTACTGCACTACATTGTATGCTATCATGCTGAAACACATGGACAGACAGGTTCTTTGTCACTACTGTAAGGGCACGTTTGACATGGTTTGATATAGAGGGGCAGACAAACACAAAAGCACTATCCTACTCATTCGGTGCCAACGTGTCACTCTGTCAGTGCAGCTCCTGTCTGTAGGTGTGTGCGTGAATCTGATTTAGTCAGTGACCAAGAGAAATGCGGACCTTCGTTATGCAAAAGTGGAACAGGGTGTAAGCAAGCCTGTGTGTGTGTGTGTGTGTGATACCTTTACCGTACGGTTCAACGCTCGTAGAAAGTGTACAATTTATTGCCTGCCTTGTGCACTTGCAGGAAGGAAGTCCAAAATGTGCAGACAGTATATTTTAAAACAACTGCAGCTACTTGTTACCTTGCAGTTTGTTTAAAAACTCATAAATACATTTAAAAAAAACAACTTTGTGCATCAAACAAACGAGAGCTTTCATTTTCACGTGTAACTCACCTTCTTTGGGCGTCTGTTTCGGTCACTGCCTGCATGTTCGCACTGATGTGTTCAGGAACATCTGTAGTACCCCAACGCCACCTTTGGGTGTCCCTCTTTTTCTTCACAAGTCGTTTTCTTGTGCTGCTGCAGCCTTTCTGCACGGACGCTGTGGCAGGAATGACCAAGTATGTTTGTGTGTTCAAAACAGAGAAGGCGCCTGTGCAGAGCAAAAATTAATATAAATATATAACTATACGAGAGCGCAATTAACTGCAAAAAAAAAAATACTGTAGAGGTGGTAAACATTCATGTGATATATAAATGTAGTATATAAAAAAAATCCCACGTGCGGCATGTGAGACGCGACAAGGAATCAACCGTAATGGTAGAAATCTAAATCTCTGTTCATATCTACCCAATAAGAACTGGACTGGAGGTGTATTTATTTGAGTTCTGTAGGTCCATTAACTGTTAGAAGTCGTACAGTTCCGTCTTCACTCTGTGTAATAACAATAATGAGGTAGGGACCTATATAATACAGACGTGCCACTTTTACGTGTTCTATAAATTTCGCCGCAAACTTGTCTCCACTTTATTGAAAGTTGTCTCTATATATACTTTAAATCTTTCATTTTGTTACACATAAAATGTCAATTTGAATGCTTTATGTTGCTTTTCTTTCTTTTTAACTACTTTAATGCTTATGTAAAGTATAAAATATGTGTTACAGCTAAACTTGCTTTGCCCTGTGTGTACAGCATGGGATTGCTCTGATGTGAAATCTTTTGCATGTGTTATTCGAGGTAAAGCATATTCGTAACACTGTACTTCTAAATAATGACTTGTTAATTAATATTACCAAGGTTCAGCTTTTCATTTTAGGTTTGACACCTGCTAAAAAGCAAAAGGTGGAAGGCTCTCCCATCAAGCTTAAAGATTTCCTCAGCTGATTGTCTTATGAGTAGATGTTCTTTTGAAGCTTTCTGCAGCTTGGAAAAATATAAGACAAAAAGAAATGCGACCGACACCTTGTCCAAGAAACTGGAGAATATAAAAAGTCAGACTAAGAAGATGCCATTAATTCAGATGTGCGCTGTGTTGCTTTTTATGGGAGCGTTGTTTGTTTAGTTATTTATTTATTTTGCATGCGTCTACTTTTATTTTTCTGAAAATAGAATAGAATAGAAGGGGGAGATTTTAAATTTTTTATTATGTGTGTGCAACTCAGGGTGGGGAAACTTTAAAGACTGGAGGAGCAAATAAGGATCAGACTCACTAAGAATGATCTTTGTGAGCATTTCAGATGCACTCAGGAGATGATGACGACAATGATTTTTCTACCTTTACATAAAAAAAATACTCACACACATGACACACAGAGAAAATCTTTAGTTTTTCTTCTAATCACATACACGAATTTGCATTTCCACTTTGGCGGATTAAAAACAGGACAAAGAAGTAACACAGAGTTTATTGCTCCATACGTGACTCTATCTGCGATCATGGCGACATCACAGTGCGTCCTGCTCTTTCCCTCCTTAATTATCACTTGTTCCCCATGAGGAGACATGAGGAAACGCAATACACTTAAGATTTATTTATGTTTCTCTTTGTACTTTATCTGCTGAATGTCGGAAGTCTGTTTCTTCATATTGTCATTCTGCTATTGCTGCGTCTGTCAGCTCTGGAGACACAACAAACTATTGCTGTCTGTCCTGTTCATGTGTCTGTAGAGGCCTCTGGGACAATGCTGTGATTTTTTCTGACCGGAGAGTCAATTTGATATGACTTAAAAAGGCTGGTATTGATGACTTAATAACCAAAATAAAACATACACTGAGCACAACGAGTGTTTAGGTGATGGTTGTTTGGCAGCAGGCTTTAGGCCTCTACATCTGCAGTCAGGAATCCTGCAGAATTATGTCACCAATGCTTGGAATTACAGGTTTACATGGGAACAAACTAAATCATAGTCTGAAACTGAAGTCTGGACATTGGTCTGCTTGATCAACAGAATTTTGTCACAGTGGGAGAAGTTCTAACTGTTAAATTTCTTATTTAATGAAACATACTCCAGGACCACCTGGAATGCAGAATCGAGCAAAAGAGTAACACAGATTTACTGATAGCTAAGTACATATTGTAATAAAGGAGTGTATAATACATGTCTTTATATATATTACACTTATTTGTATATACTAAAAATCCCAGACTGTTGTGCTGCTTTTGGATGTTCTAATGAAAGAAATGCCAGATATGTTACTGTTCTGAAGATGCTGAAATTTAAAAACATCACAGTGAGTAATTTTTGTCTTTGGCTAACATGAATAAAGGAAAGTGACTGTCAAGTCTATGCTAAGTCAAGTTATGGGGAAAAAGAAAAAAAAAAATCTTATTTTTAACAAAATATGTGGCCTAAAGTGTCAATAATGTAAATATCTTACCAGAAATGTAATTTAAAATGGGATTGTGAGTTCAGGGATTACATACTGTACAAGATCTGTGAACTTTGCTGTTTGTTTTAATTGTTTATTTTTTTAAAAATTCATTTTAATTAATTAGCAAAAATAAATACAAGATTCTATGATTTAATATGTTACCAATGTAGTAAAAAAATGAATACATTGGGACAGTTAATTAGGCAAAGTAAGTCCATCCTAAATATTATGTTATAGAAACAATTCTGTTATTCTCTACCAAAAGTTAGAACGGCTACACCGACAAATGTAACTAAACTAAATGGTCTTACATGACTATAAATTCAGCTAGTTGTGATTATTTGAGTTGTGGACAGACCTCCAGTCCTGACAGATAAAAGTGTTCGGAGGAACTGTTTGACCGTCGTAGTCTGGAGGCTGCAGTGACACATTGCTGCAATCAATAGCAGCTGCCATCTATTGTCTGTACCTATGCAAGTTAATATGACTGTAGTCTTCGTTTTTATAAAAGATACGATTTCTTTGCTTAATTTAGTTAAATGTAATAACTTCATTCCACATACCTACATCCCACGTTGTTAAATCTCATTCCTTGCATGTATTTTTGTGTAAATTGTCATTTCAAAGAGCTGCTACAAGTAAAAAAACTTCCAACTGTCATTTTTTTGTGCAATATTGCAAGGTATTTCTGTTATTAAATATTATTTAAACATTTCATACCTCTGATTTTCTTAAAGCTGTGATGGCTGATTATTGTGCACGAGTTTATTGTGAAAGATGTTAAAAAGTTGTCGTCTGTAACTTGCAAGGACAAAATGGAGAAAATGTAAGAGATGAAAAGACAGGAGTGAAACACTTTTGAGCAGCTCTTTGCTTGTATTTAACAGTGTTAAAAGATGAAGGTCCATTACAAATGCTCATTCAAATATTGCTGATATATATTTGATATAATATCCAAAGAAGGTTGCTCAGATTTGCTCCTGTACTATTTGCAAATAGCATTAAAATGATCACATTTTCTTGCGCTTTCAGTGCAACTAAAAGCACGTGCAAGAAGGAGAACTGGCACGAAAATCAAAAACTGAAAGGAAAGCTTACTGGTAAAAGGACATTAATGGTGAGCCATCATAATAACTTCCTAAGAGGGCATTTTTGTCCATCCTGTATTTTTCTTACGCTATACAAATGGTAGCTTGTGATTTCCAGAGGAAAAAAGGAAGACTGGGAAGAATAAATGGACATGGTGTGTTTAAACACTGCAAGTTAAAAAGCAGATCCACTGACAATCCTTGTTTAGACTTTTCAGTCGTGCTGCTCTCCGGGCTTCTTTGAGAAGTTCTGCAGTGAGTTTGAACTGCATATAAACAACAGCACGTTATTAAGCAGCTTGTTGGTGTGCAGGGCCGGTTTCCACCACCTTTTGTTCAAATCTACCCACTGAAGCAAAGGACCCTCTCATTTCTTTGGAAATTGCCAGCCTCTGCTCTTAAAGAGTATTTTAGAGTTGGAACTTGTGGAAGGAGACCTGAGGTGGATATTGATTGGGGGTAAAAGGAGGGAACAGGTTTGGCTGCGGTCAGTGTCTGACTGACTCTTCGATTCACAAACTACCCGAGATAGTGTCTGCGACATTGAGGCCTGCTTCTGTCTCTGACACACACACACACACACACACACACACACACACCCTTGTTGAGTCATATTTACTTTAATGAATTCTGTGTGGATGATTCTGACCCAGAGGGGAGTGAGGTAAGATTGAGTGTGTTGGTGTTTTATGGCTGTCATTAACATCGACCCCTCTAACTTCGATGTGGGGTTCATCGCCACTCTTTTTAATGGATCAAAGCACCTGTGCAGCAACACAAAACTTGCATGTTAACTAGATATTTGTTCTAAATAGTTCACCTCGTGATAAGTTTGATAAAAAAAAAAAAAAGTTTAATCATGATGAGGTCTTTCTAAGGGGAAAGTACTAAATTAATCCTGAATTTCTAATATCAGACACCGACATGACCAAAAAACTGAGTATTGCTCCACCTTCCTAAATTTGTACATGCAAATCTGTTTGTTGTCATTGCAATTTATGGTCAGTGGTTCATAAAATAACACCACAAATCCAGATTGTCCTGATATCTCTCCAGTGAGAAGATATTTGCGATAAGGTGCAGCCCTGCACATGTGTAGGTCGGCAGCTTTGGCACATGTACACTGAGTTAGCCTCAACACTAAAACCATTGACAACTGAAATGAATGACACTGATTACCTCATAACAACAGCACCTTTCAGGAAGTGAGATATATTAATCAGCAAGTAAAAAGTCAGTGTTTGAAGTAACAACATGAATGTGCAGCGTGAGGATCTGAACTTCTTGAACCAAATTGTACTGGTTGGAGCATGTCCAAGAGGAGGTGTTCCAGGAATGCAGTGGTTATACGCAAGTCCAAGAAAGAGCAACCTATGAATCGGCAACACCATCATGGACACTCGAGACTCACCGATGTGTCTGACCTGTGTGACCTGACCTCACAGATGGAACACTGGAGCACAGATTGCTGAAAACCTTAATGAGCCATGATAGAAAGGTTTCAGAACATACTGACAACCTGACTGTGGCATAATTGAAGAAGGTGGCCTGGCCTGATGAATCACATTTTCTCCGTCATCATCATGTGAGAGGCCTGCAGAAGAGATAGCAGCCGGATGTAGTATGAAATGAGGGCAAGCCGGTACAGGCAATAACATGCACTGGACAATATTCTGCTGGGAAACTTTGTTTCCATGGAATCATTAACACCAAACACTGTGACTGTACAAGCACATCTGCTCATGGCAACAGCACTCCCAAATGGCGGTAGAATCCACCAGCAGCACAATGTGCTTCACCACACTGCGAGAAGAGCTCAGGAACACCTTGATTTATGCCATCACCGCGGTTTAATGAGGTGTTAATAGCCTATGCAGCCTACTAGTAGTTGGAGGAGGGTGCCTACTAGCCATGTCTACAGAAGTGAGACCATCTGATAATGGCCATTTAATGGGCTGATAAAAATTGAGGACAACGAACCCAAACATCCAACCAGAGTCATAAGGAATTATCTTCAGCTGTAAGAAGAGCAAGGAGTCCTGCAGCAGATGTTTTGACCCCCCAAGAGCCCTCATATCAACATGATTGGGTCAGTCTAGAATTACATGAAGCGATAGAAGACCGTGAGACAGAATACACAGAAGAACTATGACAAGTTGTCCAACATGCTGCATAAACCACATATCAAACTGGGTGCATGTGTACCAAGAAGACCTGGAGTTGTTATAAAGGCAAAGAATGCTCACACAGAATATTTATTAGATTTTTTTTCCCTTTGCAGCATATTGTATGAATTTAGGGCTGCAAGGTGGGGCAGTTGGTAGCACTGTTGCCTCGCAGCAAGAAGGTCGCCGGTTCACAGACACCTGGGATCTTTCTGCGTGGAGTTTGCATGTTCTCCCCGTGCAGCGTGGGTTCTCTCCGGGTTCTCCGGCTTCCTCCCACACAGTCCAAAAACATGTTGAGGTTAATTGGTGATTCTAAATTGTCCGTAGGTGTGAATGTGAGTGTGCTTGGTTGTCTGTCTCTAAGTGTAGCCCTGTGATAGACTGGTGACCTGTCCAGGGTGTCCCCTGCCTTCACCCTAAGTCAGCTGGGATAGGCTCCAGCCCCCCACGACCCTAATGAGGATTACGCAGTGTATAGATAATAGATGGATGTATGAATTTAAGGACAAATAAATAAAAGGAAGTAAGTAATAAAATAAAAGGAATAAAAGGACAATAACTTCTAATAACTTGTTTAACTGTAAACTAAATTGTATAATTCATCCTTCATCCACCCAACCGGTCGAGGCAGATGGCCGTCCCTCCCTGAGCCTGGTTCTGTCGGAGGTTTTTTTTCCCCTGTGGGGGTTTTCGGTTCCTTCCCACTGTTGCAGACTGCTTGCGGACTGCTGAAGCTTATAGGGAATCCAGATGTTTTGGATTGTTGGGTGTTTCTGTTTCTGCCTTTGTGAAGCGCTATGAGATGACTTGTTGTTGTAAATATGCGCTATACAAATAAAATTGAATTGAATTGAATTGACAAATCTTTAGGTGTTTTAAACCTTTGCACAGGACTGCATGTGAGATGAGAAATTCAGGGTCAGGAGTATGACAAGCGGGATGAAGGAAGACCGTTTGAGATATGATGTGAATGCAATGCCATGTAAGAGCAGAGTCAAACCTGGGGAGTGTTTTGTGGCTTCCGCAAGAACTAGGGGCTGGGCAACGCTGTCACCAATTATGTTCCAATACAAGTAAACTGCAATCTCAGGTGTGTTTGTAAAAGAAATGCATTTCCTCCCTGCAAGGTCACATAATGACGTAGCAGGAACTGTTTCCACTGTCAGAGTCCGACACAGGACTTCAGTCAGTGAGACCACTATATGTAGATATAAGTTTGTTTTCTACTTGCTGTTCGTTCATGTTAAGGCACTACAACTACGTGGTTACGTTTAGGAAAATACACTTTGGGGTAAAATACATTCTTCCATGACACGCTAAAGTGTTTCTTTCATTTTCTTGGTTACTACGGTGACAAATTACGCCCCATGTAATTTATATTGGAAATGAACAGAGATTTGGGAAGCAATACAATAAACGGCAAAGATATATTGATCACAATATATTTCCTTCAATATGTAACACAGAATGCAGTTCAGTTGTATAGGAGTGTATATTTTTTGGAGACAGAGCTCGACTGTAATAGCTGCTTTCTGAAAGAATGCAAAAAATATTCAAATAATCCAAACAAGCGACAACAAAAGTCTGCATTACTGTTGAAAGCAATTGGAAATTCTGCTGGAGAAAGTTTTATAGGATTGATGCTCTGCTTAATCTAAAATCTTTGAAGATACTTTTTCTGCTGCATTTCTAAGACTCCAGCAGAGTTCAAAAAACAACAACCATGGAATGTCGTGCCTTATGTTTGGGAGGAAAGCTTTAATAACTTCAAATGGTTTAAATGTTTGCTAAAATTTTGAGATGCCAAACATTGCATACTGTATACGTCACATAGTCTGGTGCAATTTTAAAGCCAGCAAACTTTGCTGGACACACAAAGTAGTTGTGTTTTTTTCCCCCACATTTTTCAGTTCGTGGTCACTGTCTTGTTCATGCAGGAGATTGAAACAAAGTTTCTCCAATCTGACAATGGCATGTGATAGACCTCCAAGGATGCCAAAATCCGACAATGTAATCAAGAGGAAATTAAGTTTACAACAAGATATCGGTGGGCATTGTTGTTTGACAGCAAAGACCAGGGGTATGTTTTTTTTGTGGAAAGAATCAACTAAAGATGTCTACGTTCTCATATGCTTTTTGTGAGGATGATGGTAAGTTAACATGGGGACAGTGTTGTCTCAGCGAGTAAAGGAGAGTGAACAGTGTGACCTTCTAGTCTGTTTCTCCAGTTCCCACTGACCACTTAGATACTGTATTTCAAATGTTTTTCAGATTTCCACTACTGCAAATTTAGCATGCACATGTATACACTTGGGCTGCAAGGTGGCTCAGTGGTTAGCATCGTTGCCTCGCAGCAAGAAGGTCGCAAGTTCGCGTCCCCGTGAGGACACCTGGGATCTTTCTGCGTGGAGTTTGCATGTTCCTCCCATACAGCCTGGGTTCTCTCCGGGTTCTCCGGCTTCCTCCCACAAGGTCCAAAAACATGTTGAGGTTAATTGGTGATTCTAAATTGTCCGTAGGTGTGAATGTCTCTAAGTGTAGCCCTGTGGTAGACTGGTGACCTGTCCAGGGTGTCCCCTGCCTTCGTCCTAAGTCAGCTATAGTGAGGATTAAGCGGTGTATAGATAATGGATGGATGGATGCACTTCAGAATCCATTAGTTTTGGTGAGATTGTCCTAAATTATCCTGTATGTCGTTTGTGAAAGCAGATTATCGTGGCTCATAGTTACATTTTATTGTAAATCCAGGCAGTGTTGTTTCCTTTGCCCATGACCACACCATGACTGTAGCAAACGTCCACTAACCTTAACAAAGTACTTACTTAAATCCATGACTACTTGCTAAACTTGACTAAGTTGCTTTTGTTCCTTGACTAAATAAACCTCGACCACAAAAGGATTTGTTAAGGGAAAACCCACACATACAGGCTTCCTTCTGGCGCCATACTCCATAAAAAATACAGCCTAATCTTAATTTACTTGTACACTTAATTTTCTACTTGTACATGTTTATATCACTGCATTAAAAGTCTGCAGTATATTTTATCTAGATACACATTCACTACAATGCTACAAAGAAAAGAAGAAAAAAAAGAAGACGAAGCTGCTGCTGTTGCCAGTTTCTTTAAAAGCATCTCGGTGTCTCATCAATAAGACAAACTTCTTAAATCCTGAACCCCGCCGCTAAGTAGCCTTATGATTCTTCCGAGCTTGAAAAAGGAGCTGCCTAAATATCTCTGTTTCTCCACCTGAAATGTGGAGTCCGCCACTGAGTCAGATTTAAGATGTTGTGCTGGCAGCTGCTCTACCATGAATTATTGTACAGGCCAGAGAGAAAGGAGGAATGGGGAGAGATTAAAACGAAAGAAAGAAAGAAAGAAAAAAAAAACGAAACGAGTGTGAGTAGCGAGAGTGTGAAATAGAAGGAGAGATAGAGGTGGAGGAGCCCAGCACAAAGCACATAGCTGCAGGAGAGGCTTATGCTTTAGACGGCCATGTCAAAATGCAATGCACTCTCTGCCGCTGCCTTTATCTCTCTCATGCCTCTTCCTCTTCTCCCCTATCTCTGTTCCTCCTCCTCTTCTTCTTCCCTTCTCAGTGGTTCTCTTCCATCTGCATTCTGGTCCTCCCCTCTATCTCCCTTCTTCACCCCCCTCCCTCAGCTCCTTTTGTTTTCTGTCTCTTTCTCCTACAATGCCTTATTTTCACAAAAGCACAGGAGTATGAAGACAGCATCGCCACTGAGCATATTGGTACACCTCTCTGTCTCCCTATCTGTGGCTCTCTCTCTCTCTCTCTCTCTCTCTCTCTCTCTCTCTCTCTCACACACACACACACACACACACACACACACACAAAACACCTCAGCATGGAAATTGAAATAATGATAATGTATCCCTCAGTCTGCATCAAAGTATTGCCACTTCAAAAAAATGCCGGCAGGCATGAAATGCAAACGTGAAACAGATGGATTGAGAAGGAGGAAGGAGAAAGGCGGTGTGTGTGTGTGTGTGTGTGTGTGTGTGTGTGTGTGTGTTTTGCTTTGCCTGTCCTGCTTTAACTTTGTACATTGGCTGTACCTTTAAGGCAGGGTGCGTGCGCCTGTGGAGGGGGGCTGCTGGGTGGTGTGTATTGTCAGTCAGGGCTGATGGTGATGCGTTTGGAGGGACATGCCTGTATGTGGGTCTGTATGTGAAGTGCGAGTTACCAATTTGGGCTTTTGACAGCATGTTTTCAGTTTGTGTTTGTTGTGGTCAAGGGTGTGTACTGTCAGTTTCTCCATATAGGGGGGTGTCACCTATCAGATTAGGGCTTTCTGTTGCAGTCACCAATGCACTTCCTCAACTCTCAGTAGGAGGACTGTATCTGTATTTACAGGCTATAGCAAGATTAGTTTTTCATCTTGTTTTTGTGGTAAAAACTGTGCTTACTTTATGATAATTATTACTATTAATCATTCAGTTTACAGACACGACCCGGGTCAAGTTTACATAACTACAAAGCTTAACATGACAAATCACTAGCTTGACTCAAGGGCTTTTTGCAGTCTGCTTTGCAACACGCTCTCCTATAAGCTTTAAACAGGACAATAAATGTAACAGGACACAATTAATATGTAGGAGAAAGCATATCACTAAGAAAGACAAGATCAAAGAAGTAAAGCTTGAAAGGTAGGTTTAAACCTTGTTAAAAGCTGATTAGTGTTGAGTTTTTCATGACGACAGTGATGTTGCTTGCCTCATTTCCAACAGAAAGGTATTCCTTAGTGTTCTCTGATACCAAATGCCGTTCAGTTTGTAGGGCAAACACTGCCTGTGCTTCAAACAAGCAGTAAAACCCCAAATTACAGGAATCACAGGAAACCAATGCAACGCCCATACGCTAATGTTTCCAGGCATGGTAGTTGCATCAAATCATGTCTGAGAGGATTTGGTCATTAAGACGTTAAATGGTTGAAAGAAAAGGAAAAAAAAGTAATGAAAACGGCCAGCATCTCCAAGATCACGGTTGGATTCATTGCTGCAGGTTAAGCATGAGTTGTTGCCTCAAGGGAAGGAGGCTATCCTTCACTTTGGGTACAATTCACGGTATCTTGGGAGTCTTGTTCATGAGTGAGTTAAAGTGGAGGGTGTGAGTGAAAAGCAGTTTAGTGCATTGTCTGTAGTAAGACATGCATCATACCTGCCTGTGGTGGGGAGGAAACTGAACCAGCAGGCCAAAGTTTTGATTCACCAATCAATTTATATTTCAGTCCTAACTTTGTGAGCTTTGGGTAGCGACTGAAAGAATGTGAAATGCAAGCATCTGAAATGAGTTTTGTGTGAGCCAGTTACATTGATTCAGGCATGTGATTGGAGATCTTTTGAGCACATCTGGTAGGATGGCCAGGGTTAGAACTACACCCTACTGGAGAGGTGATGTGTCTCATCTGGCCTCCAGCAGAAGAAGCTGGAAAACATTGCTGGAGAGAATAAAGTCTGGACTAGCTGCTTAAACTTGCAACTGTGAACCTAAGATTGATAAGCTGCAGAAGATGAATAGGTGGATAAATAAGTAAAGGTTTCATTAATTTTCTGTCAGTGGCCTTAGTAGCATTTCTCGCTAGATACCAAGCTGATCGTAACTATAGCAGTGATCTAACAAGAATTACAAGAATGCACCAAAGTCAAACACATCCAACTACAACTAACCAACCAACTGATCATAACACACTGTAATTAGACTGATGACACACAAGCTACATGTATGTTCACTTTCAAATATAGTTCAGCTTCAGCTCCATTCACTTTAAGACAGAGAAGACAGGCCACAACTTTTTCAAGAGTGCTCGTTGACACTGACTTACAACATAATGAAAACTTGAAAAGATTTTGTCCATCTAGTTTTTGCTGTGTTGCCAACAGGAGGTCCACATTTTGGTCCACACAGGAGTCCTGTTTCCCTCACACTGTGGTAGAGCACAAAAACCTGGGCTGTTCACATCCCATCTCAGTGGGCTTCCTTACCCTTTTTAATACATCCATTGTCCAAATCTTCACAATTGGCAACCTCAGCAGATTTCAGCCTCTTTTCTCAACATAGTGTTCACATAGCGTTACTGTGTGAAGCTTCACTGAGGTTTTACAACATGATTTCTTTGAGGGTTTTCAGCGCTTCATTAGACTTTGGGTGTAAGACGAAAGTGGAAAGCTCCAACACAGAGTAAGGACGTATATATCGGTGTATTTCATGTATGTCATTTCAACAGCCATCACCTTAAAAACAAATCTGACTGACTGACAATTGACTGACTGAATAATTATTATTATTGTTGTATAAAACATATGTTATATTGATTTAAAAAAAAGAAAAAGAAAAAAAAAGTGAGCTTTTAAAAGATTGAATTTCCCTTCTGGGATAAATAAAGTATTTTTCATTCATTTATTCATTCATTCATGATAAAAAAAAAAAAAAATCCACTAACACCAAATCATATTTCATTAAGCCAAATTAGTTTTCAACATGTGATAGCCCAAAAAGTTGTAACATTAACATACAAAAGTGTACGAAACTTCAGAAAACTACAGGCGCTGTCCATAGATATGTAAAACAGATAACACGAGTAATTAAAGGGAAAACTCAGGCTTAGGCCCGTCAGTCACTCTGACTGGTCATAATACAGGAGTCATTTTAAACTCAGTCTAACTTCACAGACTGACATGTTTCTATTGCAGCATGAATAGAACTACATGCATATCCACTATCTCCTGTCAAAGCTTGCATTGTTTACAAGGAAACCATGAACTGACCATCTGTGATTAAATCATGTGCTGCACACTATCAAACAAAATGATTCCATGTTATTTTATATGTTTGTCTTTTTACTTAAACCAGAAGCTGCATGTCAAGATATTAAAAAAATTGCTACAAATTTCAATAGTTATCCCAGAGACTATTCCAGGCCTGTGTTTCTATTTTGGGGGTGTGGCTACATTACGGTTGGATAACAGCTGGAGTGTCTTACATACATTTTTTCAGCCTTTTTGTGTCCCTACATAAAAAATCCATGTCTTCTTCACCCATGAACAATGGCATACGGAGGGATGAGAGCCCCTGATACAGATTTGTTTTTAAAATGTTCCATTATGTTCTTGTATTGTCAGTGGTCTGATTTCTATCAGACTGCAGCTGTCCCCTTGCTTGCTTAACTACCTTTGGCTTCTGGGGTCATCAATAAGACATGGCAAATGGTTGTAGTTCACCTGCTTTCTCCACTGTTAAGTGTTCCTTTAAAGCACATTGTGTATAGGTGCTGTGTATTTGTGGCGACTTGCAAAAACTGGTTCAATATAATGGATTCAATTTGTTGCTGCTAATAACTAGCAATGAAGTGTTGAGGCAGCACAGGTTTGCTTTTTTTCCACCAGCACACACAAACACATACACATTTTTGTGTTTTTTTTTTTTTTGGTGTACACAGGTCAGTTAGCACCATATGGCAGCAGACATAATTAGCATCTAATCGGCTCAATGTTTTGACTGCAGTTGTTTCACAGTTCACTAGCTGTTTAGGTTAGCAGTGCTGCTAGCAAGTTACCCCCTGCAGGGCAGCAGGTGAGTCAGTCAGCAGGGTGCTGTCTGCACAGGTGGATCCACACGCACGCACGCACACATGCACACTCACACACACACACACACACACACACACACACACACACACACACACACAGTGAAACATGTTAGGATGGCTGCAGGACGGTGACCTACCTGCAAGTGTAACCTCAGCTCAACCATGACCAACCCATCCTTAACCCTTAGCTCTGTCACAGTTCATACATGCTGAATACATCACGAGTGTTAAACCCAAATATGACAGATGAGAGCGATGCATGCAAACACACACAAACACTGGCGCACACAGTCCTCTGTCTTTCATCAGCCCCTCACTCATCTGATAACGCAAGAGAAAATCACTGAGTGGGTCGGTTCTGAGTGCATATTTGGCTGTCGCTCATTCAGAGGCGAACACCGGCTGTGTGCGGATACTGTCACACACACACACACACACACACACACACACACACACACACACACACACGCACACGCACACAGTCTCACTACCATTTTTTCTTCTTCTTTTTTTTTCACCCAATTTGCAAACAGATTTCATTTTCAATTTTATTTGGAGATGCTCCACTTTGCAACAGTTTTATATTAGAAATAGCTAATTATATTCTGTATATCTGTAAATATTTATAAACCAAATAATTGCATTTTGAGTCTAGACTTAGCTGCTGTATCAAAACGTACATTTTCGGATATGCCGTCAATTGCAACACTTCCTATTTCAAAATGATTACATGCAGTTTGTATTGTTGCATCTTCTCAGTTCTGCTGCTGATTCACATTACTGGAGATGTTGCAGAGATATGTAGTAGTATATGTTGTGAAATAAAAGTTAAAAATAAATAAATTCTAATTGTATAATTTTGTTATTAAGAGAGGATCATGGAATTTATTTTGTTGTGATACAGAGCAGGAACAGGAAACATATAAACTATACATATACTGTGTGTATATATATATATGCTGATAATCGACATGCCCACACAGTATAGGTATACCAAATGCTAAATACTGTATTGTGCCATACTGTACGTTTCATGGAAAAACCATAAAAAGGCAGATCTTGAGAGGAGAGACCGAACAGCAGCTGTAGGCTTCAGACGTGCTGCCATTTATCAATATTCATTATTTGACATTATCTGCTGATGGAAATATGGTAAAACCAGGATTATTTGAATATGAATGGAATTTGCGCTCCACGTTTTATACCTCCATTCACGTGTGCCGCTACATGTTTACACAAGACATACAGTATGCCCTTCTTATAAAAAAAGAAGTCCACATTATTTTCTTTCAGGAAATGGGGCCAAAAAAAAAAAAAAAAAAAAACATACAAAGGAGAGAAGAAAATAGATCCCAGTGAAAATATTCTACAAAGTGACAAGGTGACATTTCTGGAGGATAGGTACGGACAAAAACTGTAAGGAACACATAAACTCTCTATATAAACTGCAGTCAGTTAAGCTATAAATACTGTTACTGTACAGTTTGCAACTATTTAAATGCACAGCGATGTACCTTACACACAAACTGCTTTGGTTTCATTCTTGTAATATATTCACATGTTCACATATTCTAATGCTACTCTACTGATGTAACAATGAGAGAACAAAACGTCATTTACAAAGTCCTGGTTTTGTGGTTCCTGTACACCAGACCAACAATTTGTGTTTGCTTTCATAAAACAATTTTACCCCCAAACCATATTCTTTCCCGAATTTTATTCAATGTTCTTATTTCCTAAACTCAACCAAAACGCCTGCAAATGGGGATTTTGCAGCTCAATCAAAACCACCATCAGTGATACTGGTGGTTGAGGCACAATGTTTCTGCACCATTAAACAGTAACAACAGTGAACTGGGCACGCCATTTTCATTTGTTTGTTATGTGACTAAAGCTAGAACAGATTGGAGATTAACTGAATTTGACCAGATTCTGGTAGTCTTTGACTGTCTCAGACGAGCACAAACTTTATGAATTCATAAAGTCAACATACTGAACCGCTTGTTTTCTGGCCGTAAATGATCCTGCAAATCTTGAAGGAACACCAGTTAATACATGTTCTTGCACCAGGACAAAAGCTCAGAGTTTGGGTAGAGTCAGTTGCTGTCATTATTTTTGTGAATGGCATTATTTTCTTCACTAATAAATCCATTGTTCAAACTCTAAACTGTCAGAAACTGAAGGAACTTGGACTCTATGGTTCAGACACACTCGGGAGAATTTTGAAATCCAACAAGTCTCAATCACAAAACATTTTTATTCAATGTAATCAACCACCTTCTATGAACGAGTCCACAAACACTGATGTTAGTGAACCAGTTGTAAAAATTGTTAACTGTCAGATCTGAGGCATCAGAAATGAAGTACAACAAATGCTAAATCCATCTGAGTCATGGTTAGTATCAGGCAGCCTCTCCGGTTCTGGTGCCACAGTCTGAAACCTTCTCAAAATGGACAAAGGTGGCAGATACAGACAGAGCCAGGTGCAGAAACTACCAGGGAGAAAAGGGTCAATAGAAAACTGAGAAAGTAATCAAATGAATAATCGATTAATCAACTAATCATTTCAGCGCTTAGCGTGCTGGTTGGTTTCTGGGTACCTAATGAAATCATGGAACTGATATGTATCGTGGAGGTCAGTTAGGGCCTTGTGCACATCTTGCAATTACTTTACTCCAAAGTCAAACTGCCAGAGTTGTTTCTCCTCGTGTAACCTTTAACGAAGAGCATTCCCATTTCTTATATTATTTTAACATTTTCGGCCCAATGGCCACTTCACAACATTTCATGCATCACGTATGTAGAAACAATGTGTGCAATCCCAGTTCCATTAAGCAGTCTGAACGCGCACTTTCACATCATCTATCGTTACATATTTATGTATGTGCTCCTTTCGTTTTCACATATTGTGTTACATTTGCAGCAGACTGCAGTAGCGGAGCAGCCCAGTACGTAAATCCTGAGGTGTGTGTGTACGTGAGATGGACTGGTCCTGATAGTGTTGTAAGTGCTATACAGTTAAACAATAGTGCGCAGTGAGGAAGCACCCGTGCTGAGGGTGTCATATATTACAAGAAAGGCAGCCTCCAAACAAATTATGGCTGTGTCTTTGTGTTGTTCTTAGCCCTCCATCTCTCCCTCTCTCTCTTTCCTAGTGTTATATATTTTCACACCTCAGTGAGTCCATCGCACACACACACACACACACACACACACAACCACGTATACACACACTCTGCTTGTCTGACTGTCTCCTCCGCCCTCCTCCTCCTCTCTGTCGTTCCTTCTCTCCCTCTTCCTCCTTTACTGCATTTTCCTTCGTATTTCTCTTTCTCACTTCATATCACCCTTTCTCACTCGCCCTCCCTCTCTCTCTCCCTCTCTCTCTCTCTCCTCCCCCGTCTCCCTCCTCCCTCCCCTTTCTCTCTTGGGTCATGTTGCAGCAGCTCCAGCAGAAATAATAGGAGCAAAGGCGTGAGGTTGTTATTTGCATAGAAATA
>NW_007578110.1:262937-280010 GCF_000690725.1 Stegastes partitus | reverse complement strand
AACTAAGACAGGTATTTGTCAAATTAAAGTGGATATCTATGATAAAAATTAGTGTAGACAATTACACAATGATTTTTTACAATATATATCATTTAGCAATAAAGGTATGGTAGACATAATGATTCCTAAAAAAGCAAAAATCATTATTATGATTTTAAATCAATTACAAAAAAAAAAGTGTAAATCAAAATCCTAATAGATGTAGTTGACTATATAAATAGCTGTAATAGTAAATTGAAAAAATACAAATATAACTCATTGTTAATCACACTAGGTGATATTTACATTAACAGCTGAATATATTTGTGTCAATATTAATTATAGGTGTGCCTTACTTTCACATAAGAAATATTTTGCTCTGTTTCCTATCTTGTTTTTAGCTGAATTTGTCTAAATGTAATACATTAAGAAGCACACAGACGCTCAGTGGTTTCATCAGATGCTGTCAATGACCTGTTGATGAGGGAGTTTGAGAAAAAACAGGCCACTGATTTACTTGCTTTGAAAACCAAAGGAAGGCAAAGAACGTAACAGCAGCCTCATGGAATCGACTCTGATTCTTGTGTTTTGAATGTGTGGGTCAAAAGTCTACATCACAGTGTTTTCTCCAACCATTCCCTCCCTTCTTGCCCTTGGTAAGGCTGGTGTGACTGCTCTGCTGCTGAGTTGTATGGCTCGGCCCGGGCAGGGAGGCTTGGTGTTGGCTTGGTGCTGGGTGTTTGACTGGCCGCTCCGCTGATGTGCTCAGACAAGTCGTGGGGCTCAGTGCCAGGCTGGATGCCAACAAGGGTTACACCGATATACGAAGCCGATATTAGTCTATTGTGACCCGCACTGCATGCCTCCCTGCACACTACGGGGAAACCAAAACTTTTTTCAGCCTTAAAAAGGACATTGAAATTAAATATTTTCACTTTGCAGTCAGATGTACACCAGGACATGAAGAAATCTGATCTAATCAAACTGATTTCCCATATATAAGCAGGAGTAAGAAGTAGGTCCATAAGAAAAAGCCGGATCTAAAATTGTTGCTGAATGTGTACACAGGATATGTACACTGTGTAGAAATACTGTCATATTGGTGAAAAACAGATGGGGGCAGTAGCTGCATTCCCTCAACTTAAGCCAAAAGAGGAAGAAGAAGAAGAAGCACAATAAAAGCAACAACAATGACAGATGGCTCCAAGTGAATATTGTTCTTGTTACTGTCTGCTTTAAAAGCTGGTTTGGAGTTAAATAGTGCTGTCTACCATGTACAGGCGCAATGTGAAAAAGAAAAGAAAGTTCTGACAATGTGTTTAAAATGGCAGGAGGCCAGAAACTGAGTAATAAGTATATCACAAAATACAAAAAAGTCTCTTCTTTGGTGGTTTTCTGAGGCGGTGTTAGTGGTCTGTCCTCAGTGTGTGTCCAGTAGGAGGAATTATAGAAGCTGGAACCTTTGCTGCAAATGCATGTTTCTGCTGAAAAACTGCACACAGGAGTTTGTTATAATATATGTGTGATATAGACATCGGAGGACATTACGGTGCTCTTGAATATCCACCCTCCTGATTGGGCGAGGACACTATGATGGCACCTCCCTTGAGATTTTGCTACTTAAACTGTGTTTATCCTTCTACTCATCTCTTAACGCAGTGGCTTGGAGCATTACTAAAACAGAATTTTCTTCCAACCAGCAATGCTGCCCTTAACTAAGTTCTGTCCATCCGGCTCCATCCCCACATCATCAAATTGTACTTTTCCACTCCTCTTCCCAGGACTAATCCAACATATAATTCCAAACAGCTTGACGATAGCTTTCACATTTAGTTAAATATGTGCATTTAACTGATTGTTAGTGCTTATTCTTATCTGGAAATCAGGTCACAAGCCACAATATCTTGTGCGTCACTATTGGTTGGTAATGTGGTCAATGTCAAGCATGTCAGTAAGACCTGCTCTCTTCTGGCATATCGCTGAACTGATAGGTGCTGGTAACAACGAATTGAAAGAAATGCATTACAACTGCCTTCATGTTGTTGTAGCTTGAGCCACCATCTCTTCACTTAAGACGGTGAGCACAGTAATCACCAGGAACGATACAACATGGAGAAAATGTGTTAAGTGGAAGAAATATGAGAAAGAAATATCCACTAATTATGTTGTCAATTGTTGACTTTCTGCTTCTTTAATACAGCTACACTCCAACTGGCCATGGTGGCCTGCCATTTTTAACAGCAGCGGGTGGTATATACACGATAGCATACAGTGCTTTCCACAGCTTTCAGTGTTGGCAGAATCACCACAGAACTCAGTGATTCGGATGCGACCGGTGTAAACCAGGTAAAATATGTGTTTATTGGGCTCTGTTGTGTAAGATGTTGTTGCACATGTGGTATTTTGTTTAATTACCAGACATAGCCTTTTGAATCCACAACCAGCAAGCTCAAACTAGCTACAGGTTTTGGAACAGACCAACAAATGTGGGATTCAGGTGTTACAGCTCAGGTGGCTGGTTGCGTGATTACTTTCTACTTCGGCATAATTATGCTCTATTATATATGCAGTCTTTTTCCTCAATTTATCCACGTAGCCACTGTCAACTGCACAAGTACCCCCAGTTAGACATCACTGATTGAAACAGGTTTTCTTAATTGAAAGTGAGAATATCCAAAATGTCGAGAATAAATCCTCATTACGCAGAAAAACTGCAGGTCAGTGTCACAGCATGAAGCTGGTCTACAAACTGTCAGGCATATTTACAATGACAGGCTGCTGCTTGTTTTTTCCCTTCAGAATATCTAAATCTGTGGATCTTTCTACAACTTGTTTGATCGTCTACTGGGTCAGTGTCGTTTCCCCATAGGACTTGTTAGCAATGTCAGTGCAACTAGCTCGTCAGAACTGAATAGAATGCTATTGGCCAATCAATAGCAAAACTGACAGAACCTATGGCAATAAGACACAAGTTTTAATAAACTTGAAGGAATATTAAGAAGTTCACAACAACAGTTTCACAAGTTTGAGTGTCACATGAGGTTCAGAGACAAACCTGGACACAGATGCACTCAATAGATGTTGCATTGGCAAGGCAGTCAGTCTCAGAAGATCGACCATTTGTTTTTAAGATTTGTTTTTTTGGGGGCTTTGTAACAGCAGATATATTCTCTTGCCCCTTTCTCACTTCGCCGGGTGTCATTTCAGCAAACTGTTTCTGTCTGCTGAGGTTTAACTCAACCAATGAAAATTGCCTTTAAAGCAGCTCTACCTTAGGGAAAAGTTTGTGTAACTAAACTCCAACCCTTTCTGAGACACACACACACATACATTTCCGTACACACATTTACACATGCTATCACCCACCTTTACCCCTTGCTGTGCCTGTAAAGGATGCACTCCCCACACAGCTGCCACCACGCGGGTAAGTGGGTGGGTGGGAAGGTGGGTGGTGTGGAGTGACCCCCAGACTATGAGGGGCTGTTGGTCCATCCCACTGACACCTTCCCCTCCTCCACCTCCATCACTCTACCCATACAGCTTACCCAGCTCCGCCCTCCTGACCGACACCTCACCGGGACGCCCCGCCGCGGGGTACCGCTGAGCGCAGCAGGGCGATGATGGCGACGGGGGGAAGCATCTCAACATTGTCTACAGCCTGCACCTGGGCGAAGAAGCATCCGTTTCATTAACACATGCATCACAGTCATCTTGATCTGGTTATCATGGTCACTGCGCCACTCAGGTGAAAACCAACTGGGAGAGAAAAGAGACCTCCCAGTATGAGGGTGGGGTGCTGGCTGGGGGGGGGAGACAGAAAGGAGGGGAAGAGAAAGTCTGCAGTAATCTGTGTAAACACACACTGGCCTCCCTCCTCTCTTGTAGAATATTAATCGAGTTTCTGACAGTGAGAAGAGGTGTGTGTGTGTGTGTGTGTGTGTGTGTGTGTGTGTGTGTGTGTGTGTGTGTGTGTGATAAAGGGACAACCTCAGTGTTTGCTTGTCTGTCGATGTATATGCATGTGTGTGTCTGTTTGTGTGTGGAAGTGGGGCTCGTACGGGTGATGGCGAGATCTTCTCTGTTTGCTGTCTCGCCCTGGTGTGTGTGTGTGTGTGTTTCTGTGTGTGTGTATGTGTGTCTCCATCTCATTCGTCCACCAATCCAAGGTGACCGTGCTGGCTGACGCCCGAGGGCCCCCAGAGCACCACTGACAGCTTTAGGTGCGAGTCGGAGATTTGTAGCCCCACCTCCTCCTCCTCCTCCCACCAGTACCCATAACCCACCAGGGCCATAAACCAACCTCCCCCCCAGCTCCACCACGAGGAGTGATGGCTAAAGAGGTTAAAACAAAAGAGGTGAGAGATGAGAGGTGGGTTGGTTACAAAAGATGCTCTCCCCGTTTTGGACAGAGAGCCTGATGGATGGAGACGGGAGAGAGGGGGCAATTCTGACCTTGAAGGTCAAAGGTCAAGGGTTGAAGCAAGGGAAAGGAAAATGAGTTCAGTGGCCTCAGCACCATTCTTCAGAGAGCTGCTGCCACCTCCAGACACACGTCTAAGCATCATAAATGGAGGTGCACACTCACACACGTGCAGCTTTTTTCCACATTTTTATCACTACTGTGAATGTGAACATGAGCTCGCCTTAACCTTAACTCTGACTGTCCACCTGTCTGGTTTGTATCGTTGACAGATTTTTCCTCATATTCCACCTCTCTGCTGATATCCGCTGCTTTCCATGTTCATGTCATCAGGTGATCCCAACAGTGCTGCCTTAAGTCCTCAAAATCCTGCCATTCTTGTTTGTCCTTATTTGGATTCAAAGTCACATTCATTTCCAGCTACAGCATTATGCATGGAGCAAGCGTCCGTAAACACACAAACATGTCTGTCTCTTTTAATATGCACACTTCTGTCCTGTTGTGTACTGTTGGTCTTCTTGTTTCCCACTGTGACACCATGTGAAGGCTGAGCCTGAGCTGCAAGCACTTAGGACTGTGCGTGTGTGCATGTTTTAGTACAAGCACGTCAGTTTTATAATGGATGAGACTGAGAGGCGTAGTTAGGATATGTACTTTAAATGTTTTCATAATGGTACGTTTTCTTCTATTTTACGATTTCTTAGTTAAACCAGTGAAGGGAATGTGTGGGTATTATTGTTAGGGCCTTAATGTCACACATACTGACAACGCACACATGCCATTGTTTGCTGTTTTTAAGCGTCAGTACTCCAGAGAAGCCGCACTCAGCCTGACAAGACCACCATCCTACGTATGTGTGATAGGCATTAAACAGCATAAAGTACACAGCTGTCCTCAAAGTGATCACCATGCTTCAGACAAAATGTTTGTCACCAGACTTTATTCTGCATCACAGGGAGCCTACATTTAGGTTGTTGCTAACAAGTTTCACTACGGAAAAAGCGCCCTAAAAATAAGAGGGGGATTTAAACTTGTCTCCACTTCATCCATCTAAGTGTCTTATTTAAGTGAGAGGGAGAATGTCTGATACAATCACCCGGTGCCCTGCCAAAGTGTCTGGATTTACAATGGACAGCTTAAGCAGCAACTTTCTCAGTGAAATTTTGAAGTGCTCTTTACACTTTTTTCATTAGTGATGTGATTGTGCCTTCACATGTATGGACGGACACACAAACACACACAGATACTTCCTCCTCCTCCCCCCCCTGTGTGTGTGTGGTGTGAGGGTGTCAGCACTCTGGGCCTGCCCTGCATGGGGGGCAGAGGGCTGTGCCAGGGAACAGATGGTGGTGGCTGGGCAGGAGGGCGGCAGGGCACAGAGGCAACGGGCACAGCGGGAACGCTGCCGATCCTGTGGCCTCGGCTGGGCGAGAACAAGCAAAATCCTGATGCAAGGTTTTTTTTTTTCCTTTTTCACTGGAACAAACGCTGCATTATCCTGGAGAAAAAGTTGCACGCGCAGCACAATGCTCACAGAAAATGGACGACAGCCAGTAGCTGGCTTGTTGTTGAAGTTGATGGCAAACATGGATACGTTTGGGTAATGGTTTTACACCTTTAGCTCCGGTACCCGTCCCTTGGTAAAGCTACCTCACTGTATTTACTTCTGTTGCTGTGGTCTGGTGATGTCATGAATGAATAAGATTGAGAATGAAATTTCATGCAAACAACTGATGATGAACAGTTTTATTAATCACTTAGACATAAATATGAACCTCGAATTACTGTTCTTTTAAACAAGCAAAAGGTGTAAATAGTGTGTCTCTGGCACCATGTATCTCTTGGGGAAGAGATTGGGGATGGGTGGTTTGTTGGCCACAAAGACTCTGTAGAATGACCAGTCTTTTTCTAAACATGATCAAGTAATTTAGGTGCCCAATCAAAACGTAACCTTTTCCGCACAAGTTACACATCAACAAACACTTTTTTTTTTTTTTTTTTAAATCAATCATATGACAGATACAATAAGACAAAACACTCCGATGGAAGGGGACAACAAAGACCCTATTGGTTTTTAACCAGTCAATTCCAGCCCAGAGGCCATATAGAGGCTTTTTGTGGTGCCATATTAAGGGTTGCTCATATTGTATGTGAAATGAATCTGTTGAAGTAAATACATGATCTTGTCAACTCCATTTTAGCACTAATAATCCATGTTGCAATAAAACTCTGTTCATGGTTCCTAAAAAAAAGCTGGTAAATGAGCCTTTTAGATCATTTTGATCAATGTATGTTTCTCAAAATTGAGAAGTCTTTTTAAAAACTTTTCTTTAGAATTATTTTCTAAACATATATGTCCCACACTTGCATCATGTTTAGCTTCAATATGTTTGCTTTTGACAAAAAAAACCCAAAACAATATAGTTTGATGAGGTACCTGAGACCAGGCGTAACTGTTGCTAAGTTCTTTTTAAAGCCACTGCCGAAAAATTCTATAATTTATCTCACCTTACTCACTGGCAACAGAGTTGGAGAAGTTGCTTGAAGAATATAATCAGCTGTTTTCTCCCTTCTGAGAAAAAACAGGGGATTCCTAAAGATGACTTTATAGTGGTTAAAGTTGGCGAGCCAAAAAAAAGTGTGGCATTAGGCTTCATTTTTACCATGGCCTTGTTTCATATACACAGTGTATGTACTATGGCTCCAAGTGTTGAAGGCAAATAATCAGGTTTCTTCAAGATCCATTGATAGATGGAAGCCATTAAAAAAAAAAAGGCTTTCTCAATCTTTAATAGATTTTTCTTCAAAATTATCTGGAACAGTTGTTTCCAAGTTATGCTTCTGATTGCTGATATTACACTTCAAATTATTACAACTATTTGTCACAGGGAGCCAGAGACTCAGGTGCAGACAGAAAATGCAACAGACCGAAGATTCAAAATAAAAGGTTAACACAAGGAGAATGAATACACAATGAATCAATGAGTTCATTAAATTTTATTTATACAACACATCATCTCACAGTGCTTAATA
Organism: Stegastes partitus; assembly: GCF_000690725.1. NCBI lineage: Eukaryota > Metazoa > Chordata > Actinopteri > Pomacentridae > Stegastes > Stegastes partitus. Next base: position 272,578 of record NW_007578110.1, on the reverse strand, counting down.
TAGTAAGGTGAAGACCTTATGAATAGAGAACCCAACAATCCAAAGTTGCCTTTGGATCCTTCTAAGCAAGCGGTTGGCAACAGTGGGAAGGAACCAAAAATCTCCAACAGAACCAGGCTCAGGAAAGTCGAGGCTGCCATCTGCCTCGACTGGTTGGGGTGAGAGTGGGGATGGGGATAACAGGAGGGGTTGGGGTGGGGATAGCAGACAGAAAGCAAGCAATACAAACTAAATACTTGAGGCCAGTGGCTGCAGATCAGAGACGTGTAGCTCCAGATCCAGAGACATCCGCAGAGAGAACAAGGAAGTGTTGAAGGGGAACTGACTTAGGTTGAGGGAAACTCCAAACTACACTAATTAGGGGTGACAACTAGTGAGACAACAGAGGAATTACACAGGGAAGGATAAGGCAACGGAAGGTGAGGAAAGCCAAGACACTAGAGTTTGTGGAACTACGGAAAACAGTGCAGACTGAAGAGCTAAACCAACACCAGGCTGGGAAAGTTTAGGACAAGAACAGGTTACAGAATCAGACTATGCACATACGGATAAAAACATGATACAGAAAATGGCTAAACACGGAAAGTCAGAAGCACTATTCTAAACTCTGGTAGAACGTGCAAAATACACGCTGAAATAATACACTGTACTTGAACTCAGACGCTAGAATGCTAAATACTGACGATCTAATTAGGATCAATAAACAAGAACAAGCCTGGGACTACAATATTGTCCTAGTTAGTGGTCACCCTGAACTGGGAGAAGGGTCGAGGGAATGCAGGTGGAGGAGGTATGTAGCGATGCAGAAATGGCTTCTCATGCAGGTGAAGGCACCAGGTGCAGATCCGTGGAGGTAATCGCAGATGAACCAGATCCAGACAGGTCATGGTATGAGCCACGGCTTTAACAAAAGGCAGGACGTGCAGGCAGGGATTGACGCAGACAACGAGACGGAGGAAAGTCCGGTTGGCATGAGCAAGGTAACAAAACTAGAGCGGAATGATGGCCTGAGCTGACTAACTGGAGGTTGTTTAACGGTCCAACGTTGAGTAGCTGTCTGAGCCATAGACTGTATAAAAGATGGGCGTAGCTACCGTGACGTCACCCGTTGGTTTCCGCACTGAGAAAATGAAGCCAGGGTTTTAATACTTCCTGGTTGACATCTTGGATTTTTGGAGCCAGTGACGCAAGAATCGTCGGAGGGGGGCGGAGCCATAGGAGCAGCGATTGGTCAGATGGATTGAGAAGCAGGCCCTCTCTGCCCGCCCACATTTACCTCCTTCTGCTCGCTTTGTCTGTATGGTCGCTGCCGACTGTCAATCAAGCCAGCCACACCCCTTGCCCCGCAAAATGATGATTTTTTAAAAATTCAGGATTGATTTATTTTCAGATTGGCCACCTGATCTCTGAATTTGACCATGAAAACTAATAAGAAAAATAATCCTGAGCTGGAGGAATGCAGTATTTCATGATCTGTGATCACTTCTTTTCCAATTCATTTCTATGGGAGCCAGGGCTTTATGGAGCCAGGACTAGCAGACGTAGTGATATTGCAGGTTTTTGACACTTCCAGGTTGGCTTCATTTTTCGGGGCCGGTTGCTACGTCCATCTTTTATACAGTCTATGGTGACAACTAGCGAGACGACAGGGGAATTACACAGGGAAGGATAAGGCAACGGAAGGTGAGGAAAGCCAAGACACTAGAGTTTGTGGAACTATGGAAAACAGTGCAGACTTAAGAGCTGAACCAACACCAGGCTACAAAAGTTTAGGACAAGAACGGGTTACAGAATCAGACTATGCACATACGGATAAAAACACGATACAGAAAATGGCTAAACATGGAAAGTCAGAAGCACTATTCTAAACTCTGGTAGAACGTGCAAAATACACGCTGAAATAATACACTTACTTGAACTAGGACGCCAGAATGCTAAATACTGACGATCTAATCAGGATCAATAAACAAGAACAAGCCTGTGACTACAACATTGTCCTAGTTAGTGGTCACCCTGAACTGGGAGAAGGGTTGAGGGACTGCAGGTGGAGGAGGTATGTAGCGATGCAGAAATGGCTTCTCATGCATGTGAAGGTACCAGGTGCAGATCCGTGGAGGTAATCGGAGATGAACCAGATCCAGACAGGTCATGGTATGAGCCACGGCTTTAACAAGAGGCAGGAGGTGCAGGCAGGGATTGACGCAGACAACGAGACGGAGGAAAATCCGGTTGGCATGAGCAAGGTAACAAAACTAGAGCGGAATGATGGCCTGAGCTGACTAACTGGACGTTGTTTAACGGTCCAACGTTGAGTAGCTGTCTGAGCCCATCTTTTATGGTGCGGGTGAGCCACTCCCTGCTGCAGGTGTCCTCATTCAGCTGATTATCCAATGGGCAGGTTGCGCACACACACCAACAACAACACCCCATTCATGCCCACATGAAGGAAAGGAGGGAGAGGAAAGGCTGCCACAGGGCATTAAAATATTACACTTTAAGCTCCAGCCCTGATATGCACATGGAGTGACAAACACAGGACCGATAAAGCAGAAATAAGTGGGGAGGATGGCCTGCCAGTTGCACAGACAGTTTTGTGAAATATTTAAAGTTGTGTTAACCAACATGGATGCATTCTACACTGCACAGCCAGCATGAGTTCAATTAAGCTTAGCAAGGCTGATGTATCTATTAAGATTAATATTACTTGTATTACTTCCTACGTGCCAAGAGCAATGTGATACATTTAGCATGAGGACAATAATTAACCTTCAGGCAAAAATATTTTTTAGTTTAATGACCAATATGCCATGAACAAGATGTACCTTAAAGCATTCCTCATCCATCTACTGTTTCAGCTTTGTCAATCTATTTATTAAGCAGGTGCTGCATGAATGAGATATTTAAATACATCCTTCTCTTTGTGAAAGCAAACAGCTACATTAGGGAGAAAAATGAAGGAGAAACATGAAAAATAAAAATCTGCCACCATCCATCCTTTCATCCTACTTAAGCTAAAACCAACACACTGCAGTGATGTGAGATGACACAGTTTGTCATGGCGTCTGTCGATAGTAAGGAGGGATGGCACGTCATCTTGGGAATACGCACAGGCCACCCTGCACATCCATGGACACTCTCCATGACCCCCAGCACACCCTCCCTCTCTTTCTTTCTCTCGCTCTCGCTGTCACACACGTTGATGAAATGTTCTTTAATACCCAATCGACAGTATTGACATCCCCTTGGGTAGCAGGATCCCCCTGAGGGGTGTAAAGTATTGATTTTGGGGGACTCGGGGTCCGTGGTGCCCCGGTGACATGTCCCCAGTCCGGCTGCTATTATTGGGAGATTAGCAGGGCTATTACACCTCCCAGGCCAGATGGACATGACACTGGGAGGAGTGGCAGCCGGATGACCGTCCATGTGAAGTTCTTGGAGGAGAATTAGCTGCTGTCAAGGATTTAAAGCAACTCCAGCTTTTGTTCTTAAACTTCCTGTTTTCACTACTTTTCCATAATCAGGACCAACGGATATTCAATTTGACTGGTGTTCACACAAGACCAACAAGTGAGTAGTAAATAAAAGAGACAAAAAGGCTCATGTTGCTTATTAATTGCTTATACAAAAGTGCCTTTATTATTCACTTTTTAAAATATTAATTAATTTACATTACTTTGAAGAAATCTGTTTTCATTTGAGACATGAAAGTATTTTTTTTTTGTAAATTTTGTGAAAAAAATCCAAATTATATTGTCCAGGATTCAATATTGAAAAGCTATTAATAGAGAAAACCTGACAGGGGGTTGAATTCTTTCTATATGCACTGTATGAAGAAGTGACGTTCATTTAAAAAGCTGGAGCAGTTTTGCCTTCATAGATTTTTTTGGTAGACTTCCCAAATCAAGAGGTGACGAGCACAAAGTTAGTGATTCAGTAAGAGTAGCCCTAAGTTACTCAGGTTGTCATTTATCACGTCCCAAATATGCAGATCCATGAAAAGTAAATAAATAAATACTGAAATAACTGGATCCTGTATTTTTCAGCAAATGCTACTCAAACAGGAGGGGATATTCTATTTGTCAGGAACCATCTTCGCTTATTCTAGTCCCAAATGTAGATTTTTAGTCAGTGAACGACAGTAAGTAGCTCTGAATGAATTACAAAATAGAGACACATCTATGTTTCCCACATGGCTGCTGCAACTGAATGTGGTAACAAGGGAGGACATCGTGAAAGTAAGCTGAGAACTGTGTAAACAGTAAACTGTGAAAGTTGTATGAAGTAATGGTGTATTTATAATCAGTTATTCAAGTGTTCCCTGATTGTCAGAGAAGTGAATTGCTTCTGTACTGTCAGGATAAAGCTGACCATTGCTTTTAGCGAAGCATGTGTTCATGGTGTGGTACGCAAGTATCTAAGAATAGAGTACATTAGGAAGGCCTTAGGCTCTTGTGAAGAATATGGTTCCAATGTGAAGAAGCTTCTTAGTTAACAAACGGAATGCAGACTAAAACCGTGACGATGTAACGTATGTGGACCATTCACAGAGCTTCAACTGTAAGCAATTCAAGTGGCTGCAGCAGGATGAGAGCAGTTTGTAAAGGGTGCTCATGCACTGCAGAGATCCACTATGAAAAGTAAAAATAAACACAGGGTTTTCCACTTCTTTTTTTTTTTTTTTGTGTCATAAAGTGTCACCTGTCACCACATCTGCATTCATTTGCAAGTCCCAGCTGATGGTTGCTTCCTAACTGTATCCCTTACAAAGTCCACTGTAGTCTGTCTGTGGCAAATTATCTTAATTCAACTATTTTTTCAATGTTTTTCAATTCATCACTTATTAAAAAAAAACTTGAAATGTTACACCAATGTGCTTAGTTCTAAAATCGAACACAACAATCCCAAAACAAAGCCTCACCATCTTTGCTCAGACGTGTGCTGCTGATGTTGTCGGTGAAAAATGTATTCCACAGCACACCCACTCCACGAACAGGCGCCGCATACATCACATTAGTTACTGATATGATCACAACAATTCCACAGGTTAAACTTGTTGAACCATTCCAAATGAGTGGATGGAAAAAGAGTTCTGTGTTCACTGTCATACAGAAAGAAGCTGTCACACTCTGCCGTTCTTCCTGCAGCTTAACATCTATCAACGACCAACAAATTATTGCTTGTGTTTTTGGCCTCTCAGATTTTTCTCAGGCCTGTTCATAAATGTGGATAACATGTCATTGTAAAACGATTTTCACTGATTTTGGGCACAGCAAGATAATCTATAAAATAAAAATAAAAAAAAGAACTAAAAAAAACAACATAAAAAGACAAGCACTGTATGTCATTAGTCAAAAACACTATTATTCACCACCTACAGCAGAAGGAAGCCAAAGCGGTCAGGTCAGTCTATGTTTATTCATCATTGCTACAGGAAGGACATACTTATTGCACAACTTCATCACTTCAAAATGCATTTGATCACAGATCTGTGATTAATATTCACTGTGCAATTACAATTAAACACAACTGCCTTCCCTAATTTACTGGAATGTATGAGTGTTGTAACCACATCTTAATTAGTTTGTTTGCCATAACAGTCATCTTTCTCTTACACTAACCTTAAGACCATTGTCATACATATTTCTACAATATTTCTATTGAATGAAGTAGGATTAAAAAAAAATCGTCCTGAGTGTTAAAAGTATGTTGTCACTGATACGCTACTCTGCATTTTACTTTACATTCTTTGTCTGGTGATACGATTCTAACACACAATAACTCTACATACACAAGTCTGCTTGTATTCAAGATTTTGCTTATATATCAGTACCTGTGGTTTTCAGGTGGAGCTTTGGGAGTATGGAAAAATGCTGTTGTGTTTTTAGCCAGAAAAAACTTTAAGTTGGAAACATACAGATCATGACTGAAGTATTGAATTGTGTTTAAGATGTTCTGAGTGCAAGCATTTGGTACTCAACAAACATATTTTCCTCACATCTTTAACTTGATCTCATCCTCCTTTCTGGATGTATAAAAAGCTATTCGATGTGTGCAAATGTGTTGCTCCAAACTCTTTCCCAGCCTTTGTCCCTCTTCCTTTTGACCTCCTATAAGTTGAGATGGTGAGCTTGAATTCACTGTGGCTCAGCTGAAATGGCGATTATTGGCACAGTGCTCTGGGCTCTGCACCCTGCCCTGTGGAGCCAGGATGACCTCTGCAAGACGGGGGGGCTCTGTGATTGATTAGATGGCCTGGGAGGACCACCACTCCCCCACTGGCTAGGGCATATGGAGCTGCGTGTCCTATGGACAGCTGTGTCGGCAACACTCATCCTCGCTGTATGTGTGTGTGAGAGAGCCTTGTTATTCTGTATTGGTCTTCTCAGTGGCATGTCCTCTTTCAGCTATGCCGCTCTGCATCCTGTTGTGCTACTGCTCCAGTGTGGCGCTTACTATCTGAAATCAGCAATTTAAACGTGGCTGCCTCAATCACACAATAAAAGTACAACTTTGGTCCTTAAGTCCCTTAAATCCATTACTGAGCAAAAACCACGAAGCCCATTCTAAACACAGTCAAATACTCAAAGACTGTGTGCATTGAGTTCAAGAGGTTCCTACCCAACAGTTTCTAAATACATTTCTGTTCACTAACTTTCGGCCATATAGTTCCACAGCAGAGAATTGTCCCATTTGGGATTCAATGTGACAATTCTCCTGCACACAAAAAATGGGTTTCCCTGAATAATGTGGGGCTTTGCTGCACAGAGCCACAACCTCAGCCTGATCCAACACGTTTGGAATCTTTTTTGACAATGAATACAAGCCTGACCTTATAGCCTGATTGAATGATAACAAATCCCTGCAGCCAGGTTTTAAAATCTGACTGAAACCCTTTTGAAGAAAGGACTGAGGGACTTTTTACTTCACTGTAAACTAAAATGTTGCTTCTACCTGCTAAAATTTGGTAGAATGAAACAATCTGCCATCAATGAGGAGGGATTTCACTTGTTAAACAGTGCATTAAAACTGTTATTTCATTTCATTTTATTCTTTTTCATGAGTGTTTGAGTACTGCTGATGTCCTGAGTTTTTTTTTACCTCGACTACAGATTGCTCGGAATGGTGTAAAAAACAAAAACCATTAGGAGAGCGGACAGAAAGCTACGATAACTCACATAGCCACTTTATACAACTGTGCTGAGGAGAAAAGTATCTCAGACTGAACAACACATCCAGTCTATTGCTAGGTCGGTTACGACAGCAGCAGACCACGCCAGGTGATGTAATGGTGTGGGGAATCTATTCCTGGCACACTTTGGGCCCCTTAGTACCAATCAGTCATGGTTTGAATGCCACAGCTCTCAGTATAACTGCTGACCATGTGCATCCCTTTATGGCCACAGTTTACCATCTTCTAATGGCCGCTTCCAGCAGCGTAACGCGGCACATCACAAACTGTTAAAGCAGCGGTCCCCAACCACTGGGCTGCGGACCGGTACTGGGCCGTGGGTTGTTTGGTATCAGGCCGCACAGAAAGAATAAAAACGTTTTATTGGTTTATTTTATTTTTGGCTGAGTCTGCAGGATGTTTTATTTTGAAAAATGACTAGTCTCCCGTCACGTCCACCTGTGCTTGGTTTCTGCACTTGACTCGTTCAGTTTTCATGCCCTGCCCTTAAACAAAGCCGTCAGTCTAACTTCTGTCAAAATTAATAAAACAATAAACTTCTCTGGAGAGCTTCTTTGAAAAGAAGGAGACACAAGAAAACATAAATACATGGTTAGCAATAAAAAAGTAATTTTATGACACTTTTTAATAGAAAAAAACAATTATTATTTATTATGTGTGCAATTACCGGTCTGTAGAAAACAGTCTTGCTTGAAACTGGTCTGTGGTGCAAAAAAGGTTGTCGACTGCTGTGTTAAAGAACATGACAGTGAGTTTAGTGGACTTCATGGGCCTCTGTAGTGACCAGGTCTGAATCCATGCTACCAAGAACTAGGTGAAATTATGGTTTGAGGACAAAGAGATGCCTCAAACTGCCTCAAAATAATGCTTGGTATTAGGATGGTGTGCCCAATAAACATGTATGAATGTGTAACCGCCGACTCCACCGCCCACCTCATCCCACCCAAACCAGCAGAATCCTTCTCGAGCTCTAGTGTTTACCAGCTTGACCCTGACTGTAACTATTGTTCTTTTGCTAAAATGAAGCAGAATCACTTTTAGAATTCACTATTAATGTCTTGTTTTGTCACAGGGCTATGCATAAACTGCTAAACACACCACTTTACCGTTCATGTTTAGTTCAGACATTAACAACCTTTTACAATCTTCTCAAATTACACCAGCTATGTTTTTTTTCTTCCCCTGTACATGTACAGTATATGCCCCCACAGACACCCCTCATAACCGCCTCCACCTGCTATCAATCATCCCATCACACAAATGCTTGCACCAGCAACTTCTGAATGGACTGACTTCATATTTTAATTTAGTGTATGTGGTTTTAAAGTGGGATGGTCATCAGGGTGTGGGGGTGGAGTAAGAAGCAGAAGAAAAGAAAAAAAAAAGGAAAAAACAGATGATTTGCGGAGGTAAGTTCAAGTGGATATCTTTCCAGGGTTAAAAGTGAAAGTAATTCATTACAGGGAGATAGTGCTTGGCGATATTCCTCATCTTGACGCTTTGCGGCATGGCAGTTGAGAGGGGTGAGGTGAAGGGGGGGGTGAAATGGCCGGCAGTGATGGGAAGGGGCTGGGGGTGAGCAACATCCACTGGCCCCATTGGAGGAGGAGAAACGGCGATGAAGGGATAAGGGCCAAATGGATGGTCATATTTTACAGTGGGTCAGTGTGGATCACGCTGTCCAACACTGTAATTACAAGTTTGGTTAGAGGAGAGAGGGAGAGGGAGAGAGAGGGAGAGAGAGAGAGAGAGAGAGAGAGAGGGGAGGAAGAGAGACAGTAGTCTTTGTCATGGCCGTAAATGAACAGCCAGGCTTAATTGAGTGGTAACCTCTGTAGCTGTTGTGCTAACACTGCAGAGAGATGGGGAGATGGAGGGAGAGTGGGGTAAAAAAAAAAAAAAAAAAAAAGAGGAAAGAAGTGCTGATAAGGCCTTTTGTGTTCGTCAGTTTGCTGCCTTATCCCGCCAAACCCTGCTCACCACTGAAAGCAAGCACCTCACACAGACCCGCTGAACAGATTCACTCTACACAAAGCAACATTTGAAATACAAAATGAGTTGAAATACAGAAAAAAAGAGAAAAAAAAGGTTTGCTACCGATCCTCTATGTAACTGAACTTGCACCTAAAGCTAAAAGTAAACTATCAAAAACTGTTGTTATTGTGACTCATGCCTATAGGATGAATAGACGGTCAAAAGTTTTCTGTATGCTGAGAAACATCTACCAGATGGATTGGAAGGATGCTTAATTCTGGCATTCATCGTTTCCAGAGACTGAGTTTGGCGATCATCTGCTGCGACGCAGTGCTGGTTTGAGTGAAATGTTTTGGTGTTGACCTTCGGGGATTGTAATCACCTTATTGATTTGTTAAACGTCCCATATTCTGCCTTTTAATTGTCTCCCCAGAATGTGTCACTTAAAATACTCCAAAGATGGTTAATTTTACCATCA
>NW_007578110.1:252634-262514 GCF_000690725.1 Stegastes partitus | reverse complement strand
AACAAACTTGGTAGCTGGCACAGGCATGAATGAATGTGTGAGAGATCAGGACTTTTTATTGCTCTGAGCCATCATTTTACACAGAAATGTAGTTAAATTGTTAGCACAGCCATTGTTTTTAACTTTTGTATATGGTGTGTTCATCAGATGATGCTGTAACAACATCAGTGGTTTAGCGGTGCAGAGCAGCAGCTTGGAAAGAGCTTTGATTTGACTTCTGGATAACATGTAGTCTGTGTTTCAGTCACTGTTTCATACTCATCCCATGGATGACAAAAAGAAACATATGTAAAGGAGAACGACTTTATTGGAATTTGGCTGTAATAGATGTAGCAGAATGGCAGTAGGACATGTCTTTATGCGTTCAAAGCTTTGACGATACACCTCAAAGTTCATGAAATACACAAAATATAAAAGTTGATTTCTCCATATTGGACCTGTACCTTGACTTTCCCATTAGCCTGGGCTGTAAGTGTTAGCATCAGGACAAGCAGGAATAACTAGTAACTACACCAAAAGAGAGAGAGAGTGGGGTCAGAACAAAACCAAATTTAGTCCATGATGTTGTAACAGAAGCCACTAGTGCTAGACATGGATGGATTAGTAACACACTTACTAGACACAGGCCCAGGGACAAAGAGATGATGATACAGACAGACTGAAAAAGTTTGGAGCAGAAGTAGCTGCAAACCAAAGAGACACAAATCAGCGGCAGAGGGGCGTAAAAGACCAAGATGATCAAACAGGCAGGTCTTCCAAAAGGCACAAAAATAACCACAAGGACCCACAAAACACTTACAAAGTGAACGCAATGAGAAAAAATGAACACAAGGAGATACAACATGCCCTCAGAGAAACATAAAACAAGAGCAAAGAGATATAAAATGACCACAAAGAGACACAAAATTAACACAAAAAGAGCTCAAAACAACCGCAAAGCAACACAATGACCACAAAGATACACTAAAAGGGACACAAACGATCACAAAGAGACTAAATAGACACAAAAAGACACAAATTGAGATACAGATGACCACAAAGTCGCACTAACAAAGAGACACAAAATGAACTGACGACAAACACGCACAAGTAAGAAAACATCTGCGTCTCTTTCAGTTTGGGTTTTCTGCCTCCGTGTAGCAGGGTGCTATAATCCGTGCATGGTGCTAAGCTAGGATGGACATGTTCATCTTGATACTGTTTGGGGTAACTAATTTGCAAGGTAAAGCTAGCATGTATAATCCACTAGGACTTGCCAGAAGTTTGTTTTAGCTTTTTCAACGGGAAAAATGGAAGAAGTTTATGCTTCGTGGCAAAGTCCTTGGTGCTCATTTGAGCAGGAGACAAATCCAGCTGCAGCGTGGTGACGCTCATACGAGGAAAGAAAGGGATGTTCAGCTGCTCCGATGTTAACTGGAACATCTTTTGGTTTAATCGCTAGACAGCGCTTCCCGTCGGGTGGAATATGTCCTAAAAAGTTACAGAAAGAACCCTTTAATACTTCCTACTATGTGTCCTCTCACTCATTCCCTCCTCCTATCTTCTCCATTTCTCTCTCTGTCTTTCCACTCCCCTCTTCCTATCTGTGTTTCTTTTCAATTCTCCACTGCTCTAATTTCCTCTCCTCATCCCAGCCTGTGCGATTGTGGCGTCTCATCACAATTTTGGCAGACATTTCTTTTCATTTTCTTTCCCCATCTCCTGTCTTATTTTTGGCCTCCCCCCCCTCCCTCGTTCCCCCACCCACCCTATGTTTTTTTTTTTTCCTCTTTTCTCCTCCGTCTCATGCTCTTCCTGCAATCTTTTGGCTCGTCATTTACGGCGGCTTGTTTCTTTCAATGTTCCGAGGTAATGGTGGAATATAGCGAGTCTGCTGTCGAAGAGAAAGAGGGAACAATTTGTTCCCTTTGCAGTGAGCGGAGACGGTTGTGATCACGGGTGTGATCTGCAAACGCACAGGCCTGCTCCCACACACACACACACACACACACACACACACGCGCACACACACACACGCACACACAAAGCGATGATGATGAAGCCATTTCCTCCCTCATCTCCAGATCCTCATCTAACCGCTAATGAAAAACATGACAATTACCCACAACTCTTTGCACCTCAGCCTTCAGCAGTAGTAATCTTGGCGCCAATATGAAGTCGGCGTGTCGTTTTGCCTCCAATGTCCCTTCCTCTTTCCAATCTGTCCATCCCCTCCCCTTTCTCTTGTCTATTTAGACCTGAGCTGGGCATCGGGAGTGTTCAGTGACAATGATGACTGCTTCTGAATGGTTTTAAGGATGTGATTGGAATTGGAGGTATGATGTAGCATTACTTACATTGGCCAGTTGGGGACTGACAAAGGCTATGTTGAGGGTAATGAACAGTGGATTAAGGGTAAGTAATAAAGCACCCAGGATTATCATTTGGTACCATGGGAGCATCACAAAGCCTTCGTTTGTTAGTGTGTGAGTCTGTGCATGTTTGTGCACGTGTGTGCTCTCGATCTGTAAACCCTAGTCCAGTATCAGATTTAATTATAACCATTATTCTCGGGCTATCAGTATCTCTGATAAATTAGGAAATAAATAATTTTCAAATTGGAGGCGGTTTAAGTGAAAATCAGGAGATTCCTGACCTCAGTGTCTATCACCGTACATGACGAGATAACTTGAAAATGATGAATTTTAATGAATCGTGGACAGTGTTACTGTGCAGCGTGCATGATTACATACATGCATATTTGATGAGGCGATTCGCCGACGTGCAGTTCACATGACAGCGCATCATCTCCTGACACTTTTCTACCTCTATGCACCAGGTGACAGCAAGGTGTCACTTATGATGGCACTTTAATTAATTTTGTTTGTCCTGTTCACTGATAGTCATGGACCGCTGGGTATCCACGTTCCTGCTGTTGGGACTGATGCGGAGCAGTGAGATAGAGGATAGTGTGTGTGAGTGGAGGGAGACAGTACAGGCTAGTGTGAGCCTCATCATGTCATTTTGATGCTATGTTTAGTTGTTCAGAGTCAGCATTTCCTCATATAAAATTACATAAATATTAAAATCAATCTAAATAACTTTGTATATTCTCTGTTCTCTGCTGTACACTTGATACTGACTGAGATGAAAAAAATCCTTTTGAAACTGCTTCCAGAAAGACATTTCTTATTCTTAAATGCTGACACCAAATTGAAAGGAAAAGAAAACTTTATTGTATTTTTGCTGCTCTGGCCGTCTCTATCTATCTATCTATCTATCTATCTATCTATCTATCTATCTATCTATCTATCTATCTATCTATCTATCTATCTATCTAGCTTCATTGTGATCACACATGTAAATATCCAACAATAAAAAATATTTTAAAATATATTACATTAATATTTATTTATTTATTTATTTACAGTGTATACAGTAAAGTAGTTGGACTTCTTCCTGTATGAAGGCAGATCAGCATCCTCCCTGAACCATAACTGATCAGTATGTGCCTAAACCCGACCATAAAAAAGATGAACCATGCCGTATAAAGTGGATTTTTTACTCAGAGATGCGATATTTTGGCATAAAAACTATATTGTTTGAGAAAATTTGACTGATATAAAGTGTAAATTTTGGCACCTGATGTTTACTGACTAATGTATTTATTGATAAGTGCAGAGGCTTGAGTTCCCAGCCTTATTTGTAATTTTTAGGTTTGTTCACTAAAAACAAATGTTGTATAATTGTAAACTATGTTAGCTCCTTTAGAACTGCCTGTTTTTGTTATATTAAAAAAATGCTGAATTGTATCATTAAAAAAATGCCAGTTGTGGTGACTTGTATGTGAACTCTGAAGTTATTTTACTTAAGTAGGAGACAACTACATATAATTGCAACCTTGAAATTTGCACAACAGGACATCTGATTCTACTCCAAAGTTAGATTTACAAGAAACCTGATGTAAACCAAGCAGACAAACACATGGCCACAGAGGACACGTAAAACATACAAACAGTCGGTACCCGCTGACCATTCGCACTGAAGTAGTGTACTGTGGAAAGTGAAAACTTTGCAAAAATTGAGCGCCAACAAACCTCCACACACTGTAGTCATGAAAGCCAATCCAACACCTGCTGTTAGTTCCAAACGGATCATTTTGCCTGCGTGAACATGCCAATTTTGATTTCACTTCCAGTACATTTTCACCTTCAGAGTGCCAAACTGGGGGAACAGGGAGTCTTTATCATTTTATGACAAAATATTACAGCTTAATAGGTGAGCCTGCTGCAAGTATAGTGATTGTCACTGTCAGCTCTATCACCTATCCAACACCATTTACAGAGAAGTCTGAGATCTCAGTATGGCACGGACTCATTTCAGAGGTGTTAACGCATACACTGGGACTTATTAAAACCTGCAAAATATAGCATTTACTTTGGGATTTATTTAGATTTAATATATCTACTAATTAAATAAATCAATACTGTTCATAAATGAGTCAGTCACTTAAATTAGGCACTCATTTTTTTATTACAAATGATTTGTATGTTTGTCTTAATGTGTATCAATGAATCTGTTCACAAACATTTCTCCTTTTTTTTCAGCATTGTGACATTATTTTTTGCAAGTAACCATTGATTTCAAACATGTACCAAATAAGTTTTGGCTGTTTAGATTAGTAAATCACTTAAATCATCATCATCAAAATGATTGCCATTGAACACTGGTTGTTATTTTAGGTGGATGGGGAAATAATGAAAGCTGACACAGGGGGTTTACAGCCCTACCACCACAGCCTGGCCATACCCATTGGTACTGAAACTGACACAATGGTGGTGAGTGTGGGCCCAAAAACTACTGGGGTCTCTTAGTAGTAGTAGTAGTAGTAAATTGAATTTTCACCTTACTCTATATGCTTGTAGGGCTGCAGGGTGGAGTGGTGGTTAGCATTGTTGCTTCACAGCAAGGTCGCCAGTTCACGTCCCGGTGAAGACACCTGGGATCTTTCTGTTTAGAGTTTGCATGTTCTCCCCCGTGCAGCGTGGGTTCTCTCCGGGTTCTCCGGCTTCCTCCCAAAAACATGTTGAGGTTAACTGGTGAATCTAAATTGTCTGTATGTGTGAATGTGAGTGTGTTTTGTTGTCTGTCAGCCCGGCAACCTGTCCAGGGTGTCCCCTGCCTTCACCCTGAGTCAGCTGGGATAGACTCCAGCCCCGCGACCCTAGTGAGGATTAAGCGGTGTATAAATAATGGATGGATGTATATTATTGTCCTGCAAATCTTAATTTTCTAAAGACATTCTGCACCTAATGTCAAATGAGCTCATTGCACATTTGTTTCAAATTGCTATTCATAGTTTTTTTGAGCTTGGTATGAACAAATCTTTAGTTATTACACGTTTGCAAGTTGATCTTTTACAATTTCATCCTATTGTGTTATCAAGCATTAGCTAAGTTTTCATAAAACAGTTAGCTATGCTGCATAGGAGGTTGTTTGCAAGGACATTTTTAAATTGCAAAAAAGCATTACAGTGTGCTGTTAATCATTTATTAAGTGTAAAGATTCTGCTTCTGAATGCTGAAACAGGAACTAAAACTGTGGTGCCACCATGGAGGTGTCCACACGCTTTAGTGTGAGACTTGTCCTTCAGAACACGGTCAGACTGCTCTGGAGAGACGGATGCAGGGGAGCGGATCCACATGCTTTAGCGCCACTTTGATTATTCATAGAAAATGCAGACTAGGGACTATGGGAGTAAAATGTGGGTGGGTGAAGAAACAGGGAAACAAGAAAGTAAAGGGGGAGGGAAAGGGGCACTGGTGTAAATAAATAAACAAATAAATAATAAACAATCACGGCGCCCCTCGCTGCACACACTGCAAGGAACCAATCGGCACCCTGGCTGAACGCCCTGGAAATTGTGTGTAATGAGTAGGAAAAGATTAGAGGGAGCTCTTGCTAGGCCGTAAATTGACATTAGTAAAAGAAAACTCTTTTACTAGGCGGGCCCAGCAGTCTCATTTAGACAACAGAGGAGAGGGGGTGGGGAGCTGGGACAAATACTGAGACAGGGAATAAAGAGTATGAAGACGGTAAGATTATAGCTGGAGTGCAGTCTTGCTGTTGTGTGCTGCTGAAGTGCTGATGGGTACTTTCTTCATCTGCCACATAGTTAGATGGTGTTCTGTCAAGGCAATGGAAAAAAGATGTTGAAATCTACATTATTTTAACTAGTTTATTTCAATTCAGATGCTGGGGTTTGACCAAAACACAAGGTTTATGAATAGCTGCTGATGCTGTCTCTATATGCTGTGATGGGAATACTTCGCTTTTTACTATCTTTTTAGTTGCCAAAATAACAAAATCAAGCAAACAAAACAAAAACAATACAAACAAAAATTGCAAAAAATTAAAAAAGCAGCTTTATATTTACAGTTGTCTTCATTTTTTTCACTTTTACACCACTACATTGGGAGCACTCCTGTTTAGCTCTTTATGCACAGACAGAGTGACATCATGCATCTGTTGAATACCTTCATTGTATTAGTAGATAAACATAAAGACACATGCATAGTGAGGATATATTGATGCCTAAGAGCTGTTGGCACAAAAAGACAAATCTACAGTAGCAGTTGGTAATACTTCATTAGTGGTTTTGCTTTATCAGTGAGGTAGAGAGCAGAGATCAGAGATGGGAGAGGTTAATGATATGTTGTAAATGTACCAGGGTTTAGCATATTGATTGTTTTTCTTGTATTCTATTGACACTAGTTGGAAACAAAGAGGTTTTTTTTTGCCTGAAAACTACTGGGTCATTTAGCTTTATGCTACTGTGGGCAGGAAATGGAACAACTAATACCTGTTGGTTGGTCATCTGTCGAACAGAAAACTACAAATTTATCTGTCATTGAAAAATCCGGCCTTAATCTTTAAGGGCAACACCACCATTGCCTGTCATTTTCCTGTCATTTCTCTCCCCCCCTTTTTTTGGCTGGGTGGTTTCACACTCTTCCATAATGACCTTCTGTGGATAACTTGCTGGCCAGCTGTCACCACACCGAACACCAAAGGGACGACTGTAAACAGCAGCAGCTTCCGCAAATGAGTGCAAATCTGTTTGTTTTAGCCAAACACTTAGCCATACAATGCAAATATACTTTGGTGCAGAAGGAGGCGGTCGGAAGCCAAGTTTTGCAGATAGAGTGATGGTTATAGTTATTATGCAGATGTTGACTTTTTTACAGTGAAATATTGTATATGGGCCCAATACCTGCATTTGTGTGAACTCTGCTAATGGTCAGTCAGTGGACTCAGTATTACTGGGCCAATCATTTAAGCTGTCTAAATTTTTGTAGATCTTTCGTATTTCCAGTGCACTAGTTTGCGAAAATGCTGAATTACTTTGTCTTTTAATGAAATGTTTGTAACGCTGATTCCAATATGAGCACTTCCTAAATTATTGTTATTACTCCATATACACTCATATATGATCTCTATCTGTGGACATGATGTTGTTTGCCTGCATTGTAGGACAACCAATCCCTAGCATGTCCAGTGTCAGGTCTCAGCAGACACAGTCCATGAGCTCCAGTTGACCAGTCAAAGATATTTATTTAGTTAACTGTACTTTACATGATCACACAATACTTTCTATATTATTTTCATCTGTCAGGTACATATGCATAATAAAGAACCTAATAGCTATGTGATTGGATTGGTTATATAGTTCACGTATCTTTCTTTGTGGAGACTTTCACACTGACTCGACACACACACACACACACACATGTACGAGCAACATGCAGTCAGCCCCAGTTGAGTATGTAGCACTCGTCAGTTTGTATGTGTGTTTGTGTTTGCACCCTTTATCCCGACTGAGCAATTCTTGGACCTATGCAGTCGGAATAATAACAGCCTCACCGGCTAATGACGATAATGGTGCTGGCGATTACTACAGCTCAAAATAAGAGCGATGGGGCAGGGGGTGGGTGGGCGGGAGGGGGTATGGATATCACTGGACAACAAAAGATTGCGTAATTTGGTCTGTTTCTTTTCCCTACTTGTCCGCCCCATTCATAGATCCCTCCATTTCTTCGCTTTCCTCCACCTTCCCACATTATGCACTTTCTGCCTCTTTCCACCACCCAGTCTTCCCTCTCTCCTTCCGCCATCCCTTCTCCCCCACCACCTACACTCTCACCCTATAACCTCCCCCCTCCTCCACCCTCTTCTCTCTTTCTGGCTAATTTAAAATTTGTCAGACGCTTGCGTCTTCTGGATGGCTGGCCTTTGATATTTTGCTAGCTCCATTTGGCACAAACAAGCCTGCGGCCCTGGTGCATCCTGCTGACTGCTGCACTAGTGGCAGGCCCCCGCCATTTATCTTAGCCCCGGCCACCCAACGCTTACTCATTACAGGAGCCTCGGCACCAGCTTAACCCCCACCTCCCTGCCGACTGCGCACATGCAAACACACTTAAAAACAGCGGAATGGTGAATGTGTGTGTGCACATAAACATAGGCAAACGCATATCTGCAAACACATTCATACCCCATGGACACATGGGTAGGAGCATGCAGGCGCAGTGACACACGCTGCAAATTCAAACACCCGCACACACTCTGGGATCATTGCTCAAAGTCTCAGTTCCCCCACACCCCCAGAGGTAAATGCCGACATTTCTACATACAGTAAAAGCCTATCTCTGTATGTTTTATTGCAGAGGTTAAATACTCCATCTTTTCACCTCCCCGGTGGCTCTCAGTGCTCTCCACAAGTGTTCCTCTATATGTTAAAGAGACTAAGATTTCCAGTGCTTTCTGTTCACTGTGCGTTTGCTAACTTTGCTAACCATTGTATTTCCACCTTAATGCTGATGACGGGACTACCCACCCATGGGACAAAGGTGTCAATCAGCATCCTCACACAGATCAATCCTACTCTGATGAGGCCCTTTTCTCTCCGAGCAGCTCATATTCAGCTTGTTCTCACTGCAACCAAAAGTGCCGGTGTGTCGTTTCTCCACTGAGTAGGAACGCATACTGCTTCACTCATGAATTCCAAATGGAGTCCCCTGCCACATTTTGTTGATCTTAATGTGGGCGAGTTGCAATAAGTAAAGATAAGGATCATTTGATTCAGTCTTTCAGTTCACTGTTAGTCTGTTTGGACTGTGGCAGCAGGTGGGAATGACAGCAAGATGGCTGGAGTGCATTAGTGCATCCACAGATCAGCCACAATATTAAAACCGATAGGCGACGTGAATAGCATTGATAATCTGGTTACACTGACACCTGGTAAAGAGTGGGATATATGAAGCAGCAAATAAACAGTCAGTTTTTGAAGATGATGTGTTGGAAGCAGAAAAAAATGGACAAGTGTAAGACTCTATGTGACTTTGACAAGATCCAGAATGGGATGGCCAGAGCATTTCTAAAACAGCAGGTCTTGTGTAGTGAGCAGATGGAGAACAGACAAACAACACAACAGAGAACATGAAACACTTTTGATGACAACAACTCTGCAGATTAAGATGCACCTGAGGCTGAGGAAAAAGCTGTCTGTGCCATTAATAAATCAGATAATTCAAAAGCAGAATAAGAGCATGAATATGAAGCCGCTTGTCAAGACAACAAAGTGACCTGAACAACACATAACATTTGGTAGTTCAGTCCTGGAGTCGCCCAGGTCACTGGTTATTCATAAGCGTAAACAAAGAGTTTGCAGGTACTTGCTCTTGGACTGGTAAGAAACAGGCCTGCACTGTGTTCAGCTCACCTATTTCTTGGCTGTCGACTGGTCCACGTCCTCTGACATCAGGCTAGTCAGGATCTGTGGTTCTTCTTAGTTGCTAAATTTTGGACACAAAAGACAAAATCTTCAAAACAATGGGAGACT
>NW_007578110.1:248194-251912 GCF_000690725.1 Stegastes partitus | reverse complement strand
GAGGTTTCTGTCCTCCCTGAGCTCACCTTAGGACGGCTGTGGCTCAGGTGGTAGAACCCAGGATTCACGAAGGGAGGGGACACCCTGGACAGGTCACCAGTCTATCACAGGGCGACACTTAGAGACAGACAATCACACTCACATTCACACCTACGGACAATTTAGAATCACCAATTAACCGCAGCATGTTTTTGGACTGTGGGAGGAAGCCGGAGAAACCATAGAGAACCCACTCTGCACGGGGGAGAACATGCAAACTCTATGCAGATCCCAGGCATCCTAACTGGGGCACAAACTGGGGATCTTCTAGTTGTGAAGCGACGGTGCTAACAGCCAGTAGCTACAGCTGAGAAGGGCTTCGTCTCATTGTTTGATATGCATGCAACATGTGGTACAACAGTCAAAATATGTTTCATTAATATACCCAGAGAAGTTCGGACTGATGAGGGAATCATATTCTGAGTAGGCTTCTGAAGACAAATGTCCAAACTGTGAAGCCAGAAGTACTCACAAACTTTCCTGTAGAACGTCTGCCTTTATGTGCTGCGGCTGTGACTGGAGAAAAGGGAAGAGGTGCCATGACTTCTTAAAGTTGATGGAGGTTTTAAAAGTCCCAGAGTCAGAATTGCTTGAGCTGAAAAACTCCCACTACAGTGCTGGAGATGCCTCATTTATCCATCACCACTTGACTGCAGAACAATGGAAGCGGTGCAGCTTTGTGCGATAATCAGGCTTCCATAACCGTGAGCAGGTGAAAGTGATTACTGTGCTGACTAAATTTGGTTTGGTCGGTGTCACTCTACAGAAGGTAAAGCAGCTGTGGGAGACACAAGACGTGAAAGTCTGCACTGAGAAAGATTCACCTATCTGACATCAATATTAATTGTAATAATTTTGCAAATTGCTAAAAGATATTTAGTGTGTTTTTATCAATGTTAAAGTGACATTTTGGGGCTATAAGCAGGATTTTTGACATATTCCCTCACCTTACAGGGTGGGGTTAATTCTATGATCATTTCAAGATAATTCCAACTCCAACATTATGTGAAAACAGCTTACTGGTCAGCTACCATAAGTCTCAGAGACATATTCTGGCAAAGTAAGGTTTTCAGACAGGAAAAAAAAACTTACCAGTGCAGTTATTACTTACTTAATGTGATTAATTGCTAGAAATAAATGTTTCATTGAGTCATCAGATCACTGTCTTGCTCAAAACATCACCTGCAGTGTGTTCACATTCACTCTTATTGACTAATTGTGCAACAATGTGGAAACACAATAAAAGCACAGCAACGCGGCGAACATGATTATCACACTGATAATCCCATTGGCCACGTGTTGCTGGAAGCTGCCAGACATCCCTACGTCCAGTCAGCTACATGATGATCCTTAGCTAGAAGACTTTAAAAGAGTTTAACAGTATAATATTTACATACTGTAGCTTCAACAAGCACTCACAGAAGAGCTGGCTAAGCCATTGTAAATGATTACAATGCTTGAAGGGATGCATGCCAAATATAGTTCATCTTTAGCTGTGTGTAAACTCTTGGTAATATAGGAGTATTTGTACTTTTCTTGTAGGAAAAAAAAGGTTGTTTTCAGTTGCTTTTACCACCCAACAATGGAAAATAGGAGAAGTACAGTATCTTTAAATCTTACCGAGGACAAAAGCTCTGTGTGGTTCATACTGGGTGACTGCACAGCATCTTTTTTTTCTCTCTCTTTTTGCACACCAAGACAAATGTGTGAGTGTGTTTAAATGTGTTTGTGTGTGCGTGTGTATGTGTGTGTGTTTCGTAACAGTCTAGACATCCATCTAACATCACAACTCTCACCTCAAATCAAATCCATTGTTAGCAAGTATTGATTTGCCTCAACTAGTTTCAGGCACATGTAGATGTCACACAATGACACGCAGGCGTACACCTGTCTTTCCTCGCTCGCTTTGTATTGTGTTTCCTCTCGGTGAGGGTGCAGATGGAGGGGGGGGGGGATTATTGTTTTTACAGCGGTGAAGATTTAAGTGGAGCAGAAAATAGACATTGACCTATCTGTTAATATCAGCAGTCCTCTGTGGACCGAACTGTGTGAGGATGGTCAGGGGAGAACGGAGTGGTTGCATGCTGCAGTGTGAGTGTGTGACCATTTCTCAGAAGTGACCGTTTTTACAGGTTATTCTCTCCTCGCTTTTTGTTGTGAGCACTGGTTTTCACTGGGGCTGATACTGTCGCTTTGAGGCGGGTTTAACAAGCTAATATATGTCAGGAAATGACTAATAATACTGAAATATTAAAGAAAAATGTGTTTAATAAAAAACTACGAATAAGAAAACTGCTCCAAAGTCCTACAATCTAGTTAGTTTAAAGCACAATGAAACCTTTATGACTTACTGTATTTATGGTCAGTGTTTGCCTTGTTGTCATGACTCCTATTGCTGAACTTTGTTGCTGTTTTAATTGTAAAGGCTGACACATGAAATCCTACAGAAATTATACATTTTTCAAATTAATGTTTATTGAACCTTTTAACAGAATCTAACAAAACATAATGCACCATGTATATTTGGTACATTAGGTGTTTATGGCAATTTATTTATATTAATTGGGATTTTAATATTTTATTTATTTTCATTCAGGTATATTTTGTATATCTCTTTTACTACTACAAATTATATACACTACTATGCAAATGTGTTTTGTGTATACTTATACATAGGTACTATTATACAGAAAAAGGTATATGAACATTATATATGGTGATCTATTGTTTTTATCTATGTAATAACTAGATTGTTTTTAGTAGTTATTTTTAGTGTACCTTCATAGTGTTGTATTTTATTGTATATCATTCCATGTATGTGTCAGCTTTCTGATTATTTGAATAAACGTGACAGCGTAAAAAAATTGCACTGCGCAGCTTTTTAATTTCTGGAGAAATTCTGGAAAACATCTGCTGATCACAAGGTAGGCCCGACCCTACTTTGTTGTCTAATTGACTCTAGATGTGGCCAAATTTAGACTTCAATATGACTTTTTTTTTTGCAACTTGGTCCCCAGCTGGCAGTGAGAACAAATGGTGGTTTACGGCACTTCTGTGTTGGCTTTGCTTTTCAGACCCAGAGGCTACAGCCACCGTGACTGATTATTAAAATATAGCTGACGTGGACAAGGTGATGTAATAAAGTTGTATTCACGTTACATTTAGTTTTGTTTTAGTGAAGTAGTTACAGGTTATGTTAGCCAATGTGATGTTATTTGTTCACGTGCCATTAGCTGACTCCACTCCTCACTTGTACTATGCTACTGTAGTTAATGTTATGCTGTAGCCCAGCACTGGTATCTGTGGCCAAACAATGGCACTAAAATAATCACAATCCATCAAAAGTAATCAATATAAGCAACAGAATGAAAAAGAAATTAGTTAGTCCCCCATGTGAGAAACCAAGTCCACCTTTCAAGCGCTTATTCAAACTCTAACCCTAAACCTTATCAGGGCCTGAGGCCTCATATTTATCCCTCTACTTATGTAAGACACACAAACAGCTTTCAGCTTTGACCTGAAAATACAAAAGCATTCTGTTTGTGGGGCTGCAAGGTGGAGCGGTGGTCTGCACCGTCACCTCGCAGCTAGAAGGTCACCCCTTCACCTCCCGATGAAGATCCCCAGGAGTTTGCATGTTCTCCCCGTGCAGAGTGGGTTCTCTCCGGGTTCTCCGGCT
>NW_007578110.1:231626-247144 GCF_000690725.1 Stegastes partitus | reverse complement strand
GAGACAAACAAAAAAGTCCTTCAATCGAGTTTAAAGCACACTGAAACCTTTATGACTTACTGTACCTGGTCAGCCTCAAATGTGTCATCTGACTTTATGTGCAGTAAGCTTGACTAAGCTGACCTGAAAAGCAACAGCAAAAGTGAACCCAGTGCTTCATTTATTGTGTCAGTGAGAAGCAGAAATACAGAAACTCAGCCTGTAGCCTGTTCCAGACTGCAGCCCTCATCTATATCTGTTTACAGCAAGACATTCTGGCTAATTTGACCTGGACTTCGCCTTTCAATATCCATTCAGAGACACTTTTCCAGGAAGGATGGAGTGTCTATAAAAGTGATGCATGTCCCACCATAACACAAAACGACCACGAGCCTCCTGCCCTGATGACATTCAGAAATGACAGCACAGACACAGGTACACATGCAAAAGTTCTTATGTGTGTGTGCACACATCACACACGGACACACACACACACACACACACACACACACACAATTGTGACTCCTTCAGCCCCTCCCATCAGAGAAGTGAAGCCTTTTAATTATCTGCTGATTACCTGTTAGATCACCTTAGCTAATGGAGAGCAGCTCCCCGGGGAGCCATCCAATCTAACTCTCATCACACACAATGGGCTCCTCTTCACTGGAGAGACTAGACTCGTTGTGTGTGTGTGTGTGTGTGTGTGTGTGTGTGTGTGTGTGTGTGTGCAAGAGAGAGAAGTGCGTAGTGTATGAATGTGTGTGCAAAAGAGAGAGATAGACAGAGAGTCCCTTTGAGGCAGATGCTGAGATTAGTACTGAAAATAGCCGTCTATTTATTCTTTCATACACTAAATTACCACCACACGCTGCTTCACATGCGCACACACACACACACACACACACACACACACATACGCTTGCGTATTCTGATTTTTGTGGCATGCTTCCATTTTCATCAGAGTTGTAGTTGCGATCATCACTGATTATTCACACAACGTGCTTCCATGTCACACAGAACCACTGAATTTTGCACTGTGCATTTACTGCTTTCACTGTTCATTTGCTCTGTGTTTATTGTTTTGTTGTTCCTCAAATCCATATTGAAATACAGCACCTGAAGTGAAAGAAATGCAAAAATGCTGTATAATAGCAGAAGGACTCTTTACAGATTCCCAAGATCTGCACTGTAAAGAAAACTTGGAACAACAAAACCAATGGAACCAAATAGAGGACAATGAATTGAATAAAAGGTAGAAAGAAGTTCAGTTCTTGGTTCAATCCCACTTAAACAAATGATCCTAATAGAGGTTTCTAGCAAGGGTTTCAGGAGACCTGCTTCACTGAAAAAAAAAACGTGAATATTTCATCCTGATGAAGTTCTAAAGACAGAAACATTTTCAATAAAGTGAGTAAAATTACAGTGTGCAGGGTTGTTTGGGCGCCTTGGCTATTTATCTATAAATCAACGCAAAACTAAAGTTGTACAACTTTAAGTGCTTTGTGCTGGAAAATGAAGGAAGGCATTGTGAGCCCAAAGACAATTATACATGTTTCTGGTTGAACAAGTCTTAGAGGATTAGAAGAAGAACCTTTTTTTAACAAAGGCCAAAATGGAACCAACTAAAAAGTATCCCGGTATCAAGACAAGGTTCCTCCCTGAAGATAATCTGATAAGTCAGTTTCCACAAAATGGCAGGGTTATAGCCAAAGTTTATAAGAGTGAATCCGACTGATTTCATCTCCAAGTTGTAATCGCACGTAATCGACCTGATGTTTCTGAGTGAGTTCAAACTGCTCCAGTGAAGTACAGATCTTTGATCACTGCCGACAGAAAGCAGTCATTTTCTTTAAAGTGAAATTTGAAGGCCCATTTCATAGAGAAAATACTGTTTTTTTTTGTTGCTCACATCACAAATCTAATTTCATTTGGTTAACAGCACCTGAAGCCACTTGATGGGCTGGCAAAAACCCTACAAGGAGAAGAAGTGCTTTTGTACTTTTGCTCATAACACAATTTACCGTTTACCTGATGTTAGCAACATTCCAGCAGCTAAATCAAATACCCGAGTGATGCGTATTTCTGAACTACAAGCAAGTTTTTATCATGTTCATGGGTATAAAGTCACCCTGCTCCCTTGCCCACCTCTTCAGACCAATTCTTTCTCAACCACACAGAGCGTTCAGTGCTTGAGAGATCAGAGATGAGATAAAGAGATTGTTGAGCAGATCTGAGTCTGTCTTGACTGCGTCTTAGACGAACTTTTTGACATCAGATAGCCATCCAATCTACCAAGATGGACAGGGTCACTGAATGTAAATGGAGCTTACTTTGGATGTACTGTAGTGTAACTTTGTAGAATTACTGAAACATACTTTGTGACAGCTTCAGAAATGTTTTATTTGGGTCAAATTTTCTGCCTGGGTAAGACCATTCTTTTTCCATGTATTTCCAGAGTTTTTTGTGGACCAGTAGAGGTGTTCACTACATAAATGAACAAATCCATCAACACTGAAGCTTCAAGCTCAACTGACTATACTGAGTCATCAGTGTTACCCTCCGAATCAGTAGCTTGCAGCACGAGCGTTTCCCTCATCATGGTCAACTTGACACACACACACACACGCACACACACACACACACACACACACACACACACACACACACACACATTATGTTGTTTTAGAGCTCTGGCTGCAATGACCGATTCTATAATTTTTCTGTCATTCAAACTCTATGCAACTCCAATTTTAGAGGCGTCACACAGGAATATAAAGTCAGTGGAGAGCTGTAAGTAGAGGCAAATGATTGCAAATTTACCCTCTCACTGTGATTGTGGAGACAAGAGGAGAAGAGGCAGAAACTGGAGGATAAGGAACATAAAGGCCAATTCATGTGGCATTAAGGAAAACTCAGGCTGGAGTTGGTGCATGTAGCGGAGTATGCTCATGGATTCACTTGTTTCTTCTGTATTTGAAGGGTTCATCTCCTTTTTAAACCTTTCCTGACAGGAGGTGAGATGACTAAACCAGGAGTGCACAAGCAGTCCATAGGTCGGATTATCTTTAATAAAGATAGGAAAAGCAGAGAAACAGATGTGAAATTTAGTTTGTGTTTAATCTGCCTGTGGCCTCGGGCTGCAGAGATGTCCTTTATAACAATTCTAAATTAACTCTACATCTGTTAGCTATTCTTTAGGTTATAACAACTACAACAACAGGTCCACTGAATAAATGTGATTATGTGTCAATGCTCCTAATGTGTGTAATTTGAACCTCCACTCACCAACTGCAATCGTGTCATTAGCAATGAATAAAGATTACAGCCCAAGCAAACCTCTCGCCAAATGTAAAATCAGCTCTCAGAACCCCCTGATGTTCAGTCATATTTTAGCTGAGAACAGGAGGAACCGAGTGCTATCGCTGACAACATCCCTCCAGGCATCACAACACTGCCTCGCCCCCTTTGGTGTCAATGTTTCCTCTTGTTGCAGTCTTAGTTTTATCCTCGTCATACTTCTGGTAAAGCACCTCCCTCTTTAAAAAAAACAGCAGGACAAAACAACAACTTAATGAGGATGTAACCATCAAGCCACAATTCCCTGACATCCTAATCCAGACCCAGGGCCAAGTGAGTCAAATTGAACCTGTCTGGAAAAAAGTCCAGGCCTGGCACAGGGGGCTATAGGTTACAGTGTATCGCCCCCAGCCAGGGACAAAATGAAAGACTCCTTTCCACCATGTTCCCTCATCAGGGATAGCCTGGCCTGCCATCAGAGTAATGGTGCTACAAACACAGCGGCATGCCGAGATGAGAGAGAAGGTTTCCCAAAGACGCCTGACTGCAGCATCAAACAGGAAAGACACACGGGACAAGAGATAGAGGAGGAAGAGAGCGAGCGAGTGAGAGAGGGAGGGAGAGAGAAGCCCTGGAGTGGTGCCAAGTTCCCAAGGTAGTGTACAAGTATCTTTAGAAGCCGGGCGTCTTGTTAGCTAATACATTACACCAATCACGGCCGGCTATCTTAAGCTACAATTAATCTGTGCGCTGGCACAGGCTGATAGGACAGCAACATGCTGTTTCTTAATTAAAAGCAAACGGATTAAAAATGATTAATAACGGTATTAAATATTCTCATGGACTACAAGCGCGGGGAAATCGGGGGGCTTTCTTATGCGGGCTTAAAACGAAGAAGTCATTAACGGCGGGCCCAATCTCCCTAAGCCAGGGCTTTACTTTGTTTGGGATCACAAGTTGCTTACTTCATGAATATGCATTTTGCCCCTATCAAGTCAAGACCAAAAGGCAATATCGTGGTGTGGCTGTGGTGTGGTATTTTTCCCCTCAGTGGCTGTGAAACTTTGAGTTTTTGATTTGTGACATTTCGTGGTCTGCCTTTGTAGCTGAGGCCTCTGTGTTAACTGGTTCCTGGCCACAGGCTGCCTGGCTCTGATGACAAATGTCTGGTTTCTCTGTGCATATAGAACCCTGAATATGCATTTGGCATGTTTGGGATAAAGCCGAGTACTTTGCATGTGTGTCCCAGACATATCTACATACAGAACAAGCAAAACATATATCAAGGTTTCTCTGAAATGAAATAGGTATGTTGGTCCCGACCCTGTCACTGTTGATGTTGGGAGATTATTTAAAAGTCTGACTATTAAGAGATTATTTTGAGGACTCACCAAACAAATGTCAAAATCAGAACCTGGCACAAGTTATTGGTTCATGTAGTTTTGATTGTCACACACATTCTTTAGTCAGCTTTTATAAAGATCGCTCATTTTTAAATCCTACAAAGCCCATTAATTTGTGTTTTTTAATGCTATTTGGTTATATAACCCACTCGGTTTGGTTATTTAAATCGCGATTAGGTGAGTTTTATTTTTATTATGGCATCATTTTAGTTACCCAGAATCTCCAGATACAGCTTGTTTGTGCATAACAGTAAAAAAAACAAAATAAATGCCTTGTTTTTGTTTCATAAAAACCAGCCTCTAAAGCCCCCATATTTGTAAAGTGTCTTTCTGCATGGGCTTGCTGGTAAAAATGTATTTCACTATGGGAGTGATACATGTCCGGTGCCACTTTAATCAAAATGACACCTGAACATGATTTCATAATTTAAATCCCAGTCCTTTACACGAGTCAGGAAAGCCCTCTTCCCTCCAACAAGAGGCTGTGAATAGCATCATTGTGAGCCTGTGACTACAATTACTGCTTCTAAATTCAGCATTGCTGTAATCAGGCCCTCTGGTTCTGTGTAATTTAAATACTTATGGCTTGTGTCCAATGGCTCCTGTGCCAAGCCCAAGTGTTAGTTGTAATTGACCATACAAGCCTTTTCTCCCCTTTTCTCTGCTAATTTCATAAGTGCTATTTTTAAAATGTCAATTATAAAGCAGATTAATGTATCTTAATGTGAGATTAGATGCATTTTGGCGCGAATCACAGGGCAATCACATTGGTTTGATTACATTTCTGCCCCTATTATTGTGCATAAAAGGCCTTTCTGCTCCAGTTTTACATAGCTCGAGCTAAAGGGGCAGGCTGGTGGATTTTCAATGTTATTCAACCAAACATGCTGGAATTGTTGATATGGTTCCTCTTTGATTATGGCATTTTAGAGGATTTTTTTTTCTTCTTTGTGCAACACACACCTACGTCCTTACACACACCTTTGTAACAACTCTGAATGAGAAACAAGGTGTGGATGTTGTCATTCCAGGGGGAGGAGGACTTGTTCGGTGGCGGAGGCCGAATAGAAAGAGGTAGCCAGCATCCAGGATTCTGTTTAGAAACCAATTACTTCAACACTACTCAAATTGATTTCATTTGCCTCCGCTGCCAGGCTTTCTCTTCTTCTCCTCCCCTGTCTCTTAAACATTTCAAACTCTCACACCTTCCCTTTTTGTCTTCTTTTTTTCCCACTATTCCTCTTTCCTTCGTGTTCCACCCTTCTCATTTCTACATTTTGTTGCTTTTTTTTTTCTTCCTCCATTGCCTCTTTTCTTCTTTGGTCTCTTTTCCAACACATGGGGGAAAAACAGGCCTGACTGTTATCAGCTTCATGTTTGTCTTAGACATGATGCAAGCAGCAGAATAATAAACATTTTCAAATCATAAAGATAGCGCGACTGGATGATTACGATAAGATGCTGCTGGGGTTTACTTTTGCCGTGCATGTTTGTATGCTTAACCATTTGTGCATCCGAACACATTCATGGGCTTATTTGTTGTGCTTTGTGTGGCCGTGTGTGTGTGTTGTTTTGAGCATTAGCATGAGGTTATCAAATTTATACTGGTATCATTATGGAAACACTGCTGAACTGTAGCCTAAATGTAACAATAAAAGGATACAGAAAGCTGTTGTGCTTTCAGCAATTATACACTAACAAGCTTAAAATAACACAAGAATCCAATCTACAAGGTGTACGGCTAATATATGATGCTTTGAGCTGCTTTAAGCTATTTTCTTCAGTCTGCCTCTCAGGTATGGTGTTGTGCAGCCCAACCACTCAGTAGCCTCCATGTAGGCTGACAGGCAAAACTAAATGTGACAAAAATTGCAAATATCATAAAAATGTGTGGTGGACCAAAATCTCAACCAATCCGATAGATAGCAGGACATTTATTGTGCACACATCAGCCACTTACAGAAACATAGAAATGCCTTCTTCACACATTGTTTCTATTGAATAACAATATAATAGATCCTTACCTGTGCTTATGTATAAAAACTAATTGATATATTGTTTATCAGGATACAGTAATACTCTTATCTGTACCTGTGTAGCTATAATAGAAAATAATCCACCGTATCATTAACCTTTCCTTTATTGCTGTGCCAGTCTATATTTCATATGTTTTATTTTTTCATAGCGAGGTTCACATCTGTTCACCTTAAGATACTAACTATAACACTGCAGACAGACAGGCTCTCAAGAAACTTAATTTTATTCAAAAAAAATCTTTGTGATGTCAGTTTTCATTCCATGTAAAAATAATAATGATAACTTCTTTTAAATATGCTCTAATTGGTCAACATTTGCAATCAGGTAAAACATGAAAACGACCATAATCTGAGGATCAGCTTGCTATTTATGAATTCACATTCAACATTATTCGTTCGTAACAACGCGCACGCACACAAAGTGACGTGCCGATCTGGCTCTTAGATGGTGCTTTGGATTGATTGAGGAGGCAGAGCCCAACACCCTGGAGACCAAACAGCCTGAGAGAGAGATGGAGCTTAATTGATGATCAAACACCCACCAGGTGTAAATGGCTGTTTTCGCTTCATCTGTGTGTGTGTGTGTGTGTGAATGAGTTTGTTCACATTCTCCTTTTGTTTTTCTCTGCTCAGTGTAAGTGTCTGCATGCATGACAGTCTGTGAGTTTACGCTTGTGTGTGTGTGCGTGTGTGTGTGTGTGTACGTACATTATTTCCACAGGGGCCAGAGATTTCAAAGACCTGAAGAGGTCCCATTCAGCCCTGAGTCTTTCATATTGACCTCAGGGTGACAGGAGGACAGAAAAACACATGCTCTGTACTATCAAGATAAAAGCAAGGACATATACACACACTTTCACACATACACACACTTTCACACACACACACACACACACACACAGCGAGCAATCGCCCTCCACAATGAGCTCTCTAAACTGTTGTGAAATTCAAATCCAACCTCAGCAAACACTTCTACACAAATACCTCTTTCATTCAGCAGTGAGGATTCTCTCCATATCGCTCATAAAGAGAAAATGACACAATAAGAGTAGATGAAAGAGAGAAAAAAAACAAATGATAACAACACGTTATGTTGCAAAAAATGACGTAGAATTAGCCCCCCAGTTTGTGTCCCTCGTGTGTTTTGCGTCCAGGGAACAGCGGTAGCCACTGGTTTTCTCCTAAAGTTAATTAACTGGCGACGTTTGAAAAACCCGGAAGGTCGTTGCCTCAAAACTCCTCAAGCCATCTGAATGAAAATATGCTCTGAACACCAAATCTGTTGCAACTACAAACAAACAAACAAAAAAATTAATAAATAAAAAAAAAACTTGCAGCTGATAAAATGCTGGTTTAGGTTGGATTTAGTGGTTTGAAGATTCCTTACAGATTTCAGGAAACCAGCGGTCAGCTGTGTGACCCATGTCAGCTAATACATGAGGGACACAAATGCGGGATGTTGTGATCAGTGTTAAACGTCTTTCTTACGTTATCGTTTTCCTCTGTGGCAGCGGGTGTTTTGCATACTTAAAAAACTGGATTGCATTTTTTGTAAACGTTACATTACAGCTGGTAGCCACTGGTATCATTTTGATCAAAAGATGAACACTTGCAGAATTTAAACTGGACTGAGTTAAAGTAATCCACCACAGTGTACATGGTTGTATTGTATGCTTTGCCTTATAGCTGTGACACATAAACATTATTCTATACTAGAAAAATTACACAGCTCACTTATAAAACCAATCATTTTAGCATTTTAACACTTGTGCTACGTTAGAGTTTTTATACCTGAATTTTTCTGCTTCCTACTCGTTTGTTATAGTTAAAGTTTAAATCATCACTGTGACAATCTGCATTTTGTTACCCTGCTATAGCAAAGCAGTCAGATGAAAGCAGATATGATCAGTGGTATGGGTCACTTAATTCAAGTAATATTTTATTTCAGTCTGCTGAATAGAAACGACAACAATACCTGCCTATGGTTGCTGAAAGTACACCACTGACAGCATTTAGGATTGTATGATTAACAAAAATCTGTGTTACTGATATCCATTGTTCACTAAAGATAAAAAATATCAGGACACGTTAAATACACACCAAAAAGTCAATACATTATGAGCAGCCTGTCTGATATGAGGTCTGCTGGAACCTGGACTCCACAAGACCTCTGAGGTGGTATCTGGCACCGAGACGCTAGTAGCAGATCCCTCAACTAATGTAAGTTGTGATTGGGTGTGGATGAGACTTATTCTAGCACATCCCCACTGACTCTTTGTCACTTTGTCCCTCCTCGGGCCATCGTCAGTGGGTGTTCACCACCAGGAGCACCCCACAAGCTTCACTGTTTCAGAGATGTTCCACCTGAGTCGTCTGGCCACAACAACTTATCAAAAGGTCTCTCCACCTGTACGTCCAACATGCTGGCTACGAGAACCGACTCTCCACTTACTGTCTAATATATCTACAGACATGCGCTGTGGTTTTGAGATGTACAGAATTATTAACAGCATTAATCTGTGACTTTCTAGAATGTTTTTAGCTGATTATTGTAGTTTCAGTCAGTAATTTAGCCCCTATTCTAAATCACTACCCTAAATGTGAACAATATGGTAGGCAACAAAACAAATGCTGTGGTATGTCACAACATTAACAGTTAACTAACATTTGAATAATTATCCACATTAGGTTTGTTGTATTTTTGTATTTATTTTTTGCTGATGTCATGACACACATCAGCGTGAGATAACTCAACCATCATTTCGTCTTAACTTACAGTATATCTTGTACAGACATCCTGCAGCCACAGGAAACATTTCTCCTGGGATTTCTCCTGCTCCTCGGTGTCCTGAGTGCCAAATCTGTCTCTTAATCGGGCCAGAAGCAGTGCTACCTTCACCAGCAGGAACTCTAACTGCTCTAAAATTCCAGCAAAAATAAAGGCGACGCCTCCCACGACACTCCTCATCAAACCAAAGCCCTCAGTGTTCTCCCTGTCTAATGCTCTGCGCCTCGCGCCCTGAAGATGATCA
The DNA here is from genome assembly GCF_000690725.1 of Stegastes partitus. Taxonomy (NCBI): domain Eukaryota; kingdom Metazoa; phylum Chordata; class Actinopteri; family Pomacentridae; genus Stegastes; species Stegastes partitus. Next base: position 237,397 of record NW_007578110.1, on the reverse strand, counting down.
AAGTACTATTTTTCTAAATTTCAGGCTTTTTAACTTCAACAGTCTTAGAAGGGATGAGGCAGATCATACTAAGATGATGAGGGAGAGTGAGATTGAGAGTGTGTGTGTGTGTGTGTGTGTGTGTGTGTGTGATGTAGGGACTACAGCATCTTTGTAGTCCCTTCCTTTTGTTTTTTTTCTTCTTCTTCCTAACTCTCACACTGGGCCTGCAGATAGGTCAGCTCCATTACCAATCCGCCGGCCCACAAATATTTAAAACAAATTGAATCGCACACCCAATACCCATCACAATTACGGCAGGCACAATAACTAAATTAGCAATTCAACACAATAATTGGAAATGCGGCTTGCCTGGACCCGCAGGCCTCCCTGGAGGGCCGGCTGATCTGTGGAGGCACGTCAAGCCCGCTAATTCCACAGCTAATTACTGATGCACAGCGGAATGAAGTTGTTTGTCTCCCAAATACCATTTTCAGTTCACGGCGAGGAACACAGGACCGTGCTGAGATAGACAAAAACAACAAAGAAGTGAGACACAAGACTGTGGTCATGCTTCTTTTTGTTGTTGTCTCGTTCGTTTGTTTATGTTTGTGCATACGTATGGTTTCACCATCACTGCATCCGAGGATGATGATGGAAGATTGTAATGTAGGTGGAGTCATCAGGGACTGAATTTAACACCAGCATTTCAAAACTGACCAAATACAAGAGGATGAAAATATGTGTCTGTCTACCATATTGAAAACAGATTATTTTGGTAGTTGTAGATATTACCTACCAAATCTAAAAGAAGAGAGAAGACATTTTATTCTGCAGTATTTTCACATTTTGTTCCTTAATATCTTAACATTTGGATGCATTTTTCTCAACCTATAGGCACAGGTTTATGATATTGTCATTGATGTCAGTTATTTTCAGTGTAAGTTTACTTCTTATACATATTTAAATGTTTAGTTCATACGCCTGTAGATATCTGACGACGCAAATATCTACACATGTGATGTATAGGATATGTGAGAGCAGTGTTCAAGAGACAGAAGCTGCAAACTGACTATTAAAAGGGTTCAATAGGAATTCACATTTATAGATGTTATTACCAGAAACTTCTAATTTTAAAGCTTTTAATTAGAATTTGACAATAAAGACTCAACATATAAAAGTGACATGATGTCAAAGTTCATTGTCGACTTGGGAATAGTTTTGACTCAAGGTCCACGTGACTTGAGTCGACTGTGGCAGCTTTCAGCAGAATTGTGTACTTTTTGTGAAATTATTTAAGATTAATCAAATCTCAGAGACAAATACCTCAAAATTTAGCTTAACAAACCCAAACCACTTGCACTGTTGGATTATAAACCTTTAAACCTTGTAAACTACTGAATGATTGTAATAAAATCAGCTGTTCAATCTAAGATTCAGTCCTGGGAACAACTCTGTTACTTTCTACCAAACAGCATCGAGCTCACACTGTACAATAAAAAGTAATTCAAGGAACCTATTCCCAGCACTGAAAGAAATGCATGGTTGCAAGATTTAATTTTTTTTAAATCACTAAACTTTTTAAGTTGCAAACATGATTTCGATGGGTTGGGCTGACATAATAATGTTGGTAATTGTGTCAACCTAATATTACATGTAAATTAAACTTCAACATCTGCATTAGTTGACTTAAAACTAAATTCATGTTGAGTTAATAAAATATGCTTGATGACCTGATTTGTCTTTGCCTTGAGGTCAGAATTTGAAGTCCTCTCCTCTATTTGCTAAACATGCGTGGACAATTTTAGACGGTTAAGACTGATAATTAAAAATACTTTAAAGAACCCTAACTTAAAGTAGTTTGTTGGTTAACCATGATTGTATTCAAACTTGTCTTAACACATAAAGATTTGTGTCAATTTTTTTTTTTCTTTTGAGCCCAAAAAATATTGTAGGGTATAAAATATGTCCTGCATGATCACAGACAGAGACAATGACGAAGCAGCCAATCGACATTCACGTGGTTTTGCTAAAAAGCTAAATATTTCTTAAAGTTCTCATTGGATCAACCAACAGGGTTTATTTTTGATGGCATTTTTGACAACTGCTCTGTCCAAAGCTTCGACTGTCAGTTCAACAATCATACCCACTGTACTTCATGACAGGTTAGTCAAGATTTTAACTTCTCTCTCAAGTTTGCCACTGATGCTTTAGAGAAGCAGTTGTTGATGTCCACATTTGATTATTCATATGAAGACTGCAAAAGATGCACAAAAGCAGTAGAGGGCTGGCTTCACGACTGGCATTTAGTGTGGCGACACAAACATTTCAAACATCAAACTCCTTTAAGGCCCTAAGGCATCAAATCTTAAGTGCCAATGATGGAAAACATGCAAAAATCATGGAAAGTAGTCAATCCAAATGCTAAACAAGTGTCAATGTGCACCTCCCCCTGCACTGGAATAACAGTAATTAAGAAGCACCTCCAGACCCTTCTATCAAAAAAGTTACATTTTCTAATATTCATGCAAACTGCTGAAATGCATTTAAACTGTATATACAATTTCTATCATAACTAGCACACTGCTAACAGAACACGGTCTACACTTCATTAAATTATTCTACAGGGGAGGCACAAGAGCACAAATCTGCATGTTTACATTAAACTGCGTGCGCGCCAAATGACAGGGCTCGACTAGTATAGGCACAACTAGATAAAATGATTACTTTAGATGTAAATGAGGAGTTCAGATGAGGACTGGGCCTTAATCTGACAGAGGCATACAGGGGTGCGGTGATGAAGTGGGAGTGGGAGGGGTCTGTCATTGGGGTTTCTGAGTGTTGAGTCAAGGCGGGAATTAGCGGCCAAATTGACCATGTCGCCGCATCAGAATTTCCTTGCCAATCAGCCTTGAACATAAACGACAGTGCAAGAAAACGAACCCCTACGAGCTCGCCGCGTGAACGGACAGGGGGGTTTTGGGCCGGGTGATTGAGGCTGGTGCTAATTTGGATCCTGTCCTCGTAGCCCTGCTAACTAATCCTCCCCATCTCTATTTATCCTCTCAGAATCTCATCGGGGGAAGCAGGCGTATATTAACAGCTGGAGCCATCTGAAGGGCTCCCTTTTGAGACGTCGCTGGGCTCGCGTGCTGAGAGCTTAGCCGGTGACACTTCCAATTGAATGTATAGATTTGTTGCAGAGTTTGAGGGTCTAAGGATGGCATGATAGTCTAATCTGATTGCTTTGGGGCTGGAGGAGTTCAGGCCAAAGTTATGGACTTATAAAAGAGGAACATGGAAAAAAGACAGTGACCCTAAACTGTCATTGTTAGGTTGGATGTGCTGTCATGAGATTCAGTGAGTAACATGATCCAAGGCCTGAGCTGCAGACAGCTCTCTGCACTGGAGGCTGAGTAGAAAAGTTTGAAGAAGACATGATCCACTACATTGCACCATAAAATGTTGCGGACCAATTACAGCAAGCCTGTTAAATCGGCTACACTTAAGACGGTATTAGACAAATAAGGGCAGTGATGTCAGATCAGATTTGGTCGCTTAATAAAAGTGATGCAATTTGATTCTCGGATTTGAAAAGGTATTACTGAAAATAGATGTAAACATAGTGTATTTACAACTCTAGAAAATATTCCCACTCACTTTTTTTTCTTTACATACATAGTCTGTGAGGACTCAAGTTTTGGGACAGACATGGAGGAGTTTTCTAACAGGCTACATTTCCAGTCAACTTGGAAAACTCTGTTTTATTCATGTGCAGTAGGCTATATCCTCATATTCTACATAACTGCATGCACACTACTGCTAAGCATACATGACTGCTTCTGGGGTAGCCAGTGAGGACTCAGCACATGTACAGGCCTCCATGAGTTTTAGTGGGCTTGAGGAGGTCATCACACAAAGCATGCCAAGGGCCTAAGACACAGCAGCATGTCACTGTGGGTAATGGAAAAAAGCCCTATTTACAGCAGAATCCTGGTTATAGATTTGTAGCACTAACAGGAGGATGGGGAGAAGGAAGAGAATGATACCACAGTGGATCTAATCCTCGGTTGGGGGCTGGTGACTAAAACGGAGCTGCACACCTGCATTGAATGGACGGCCCCCTGAACAAGAAGAAGCAACACTCAACACTTTGTAAAGACGTTTCACTCTCTGGTTTTCATTTTTGAGAAGGATTCATATTGCAGCAGGATAATGAGCCCAAACACAAAGTTTATACTTGAAGGCCAAAGAAGATCGAGGGTCCCTGACTGACATGGACTTCCAACCTGCTCTCTTTCCCGGACATCAAATACTGAGTTCTGTCAAGTCCGCTGTCGTCTCACAGATTCATGTAACTTCTGTTTCATTCTCAGCAGACTGTAGTGACAACTTTCTCAACAACTCTCAGCATTCATTGTTTCAACACACCACAGCAAAGCTGGCATCCGGTTGGTTGTGGTGGTAAAACACGGACTTCCTGCCTTGTGGTTGACACCGTGAGGTAGTATGGGGTGAAATGATGATTTGCAGTCGCTGTGGTTACCTCTACGTGACACACATGGTCAAACAAAGAAACAAATGCAGCCTTGTATCGATAAAGATAGTGTATGAGACGATTTTTACATAAACAAGACAAACTTTCAAAATAAAGGGAATCCTGCAGTAAAATAGAAAATTATTTTGACGACTTCCCCAATATACAACAACACTGTTACGAACTCACAAGGTGTCCTTTGGTGTGTCTAGTTTTTTAGAGCACCACGCACTAAGGTTCCCAGTGTTGTGCTATTATTTCACTTAGTTTCATTTGATTTTGTGACATAAGTATACGTTTCACTTACTGTTTGGTTAAAATTAGTCATCAAAACTATTAAGTTAGAAAAAAATGGTTTGAGTTAAAATACACCCTTTCATAACATTAATCATGTTACAAGGCAAGCTCTTCGTTGCCAGCAGACAACATTTGACTACAAACTGAATGGCATCTATTTGTGACATTTGGGGATTTTTACAGGTCTCTTGAACTACTCTGCATGTTGAAAAATGATTCTAAAGACTACCTAGTGTATTCAAATGTGATTCCAACAGGCCCTGAAAAAAGGCTGCTGCATGTGACAAGTTGGAAATGAGATGGTGTTCAGACTTTCCTCTGCAGTGACCTGACCTTTAACCCACCGAACATTTATCGGACACTTGAAAGCCAAGCATTTCTGACGTCACGAGAAGCTCTTTGAAACATTGTCAGATCATACTGGGAAAACAGGAGTTATGAAGTTTGAACAAACTGGTGGAGTGCTGCTTGAATGCTCCTCTTACAAAGCAAAACGAGGGCAGGCCAAATTTAAAACAAATCCAAAATGGAGGCATCCTCACTGTTTCTCTCAGACTTTAGAACTCCACTATGTTACACATGCATGTACATATCTGTGGCTGCACAGGTATGTACTGCAAGGGTATGTGTGTACATTTTAGACTTCTGTAGGTAGGATTTGTAAAATTCTGTGGACTATATTGTGTGTGTGATGTGCTTCTGACAACATGAAGCAGCAGCTATGGTGTGCAAGCAAAATTTGAGACAAATAAAGTTCACCATTACCATACCGTACCTGCTGGTTCATAATGATATTATGCCTGTGTTATTATTGGTGTTATATAATTGGATTATTACCATGTTTATTTGACATGTAAAGAACATTTTAATGTTGCAGTTAGGGTTAGGTTATTGAGTTGTTGAATTGACAATAATGCACCAAATTCATCAGATGTGTTGTATCCATCCATCCATCCAT
>NW_007578110.1:177373-229936 GCF_000690725.1 Stegastes partitus | reverse complement strand
TACACACACACACCTGCTTTTTTTGTGTTCTTTTTTGAGCACTCAGTGTCCTTGCTGGTTGCAGAAGGGTGAAGGCCTGTGCTGCCCAGACACCCATGGGTGCAAAGCAGACATGAGTGAGTGAGCAATGCCTACTTCCCCAGGGGTCGCAGTGTGTCTAAACTGTCTGACTGGGAAGCGACATGTTGATGAGTGAAAAGAAGCAGGAATGGGGATTTTTTTTTTTCTTCTTACAGTAAGAGACCAAAGATTTTACATTTTGAACAGACAGTCCTTGTATTTGAAATTCATTTAATTTCCCTTAAAGTTTCATCAAGTGAAAAAAAGGGTTTCCAAACTGGATTGGCACCTTGTTCTCTGACCTTCTCAACACTTATTCCCCTTCCTCGACCCCTCAGATCTCCTGAATAATCACTGCTCTGTATTCCATGTTCCCAGTTAAAATCTACAGGTCGCTAAATTGATGAAATAGTTTGCCACTAACCATTAGATCCTTCTCCTCCACTGTTGGCCAAAACCCTTTAGCCATTTAAGATGGAGACATGACTAACCAATTGGTCTACTTCCATCCAGATATTCTTTGGTTTTATAATTTACTTATATCTTTTTATGTATGTCTGTATCTGTATTTGATTTTCACTGGTCTCTTATCGCCATTTTAAAAAACATATATATATATTTTTTTTTTTGGGGGGGGGGGGGGGGGGTTTGTTGGTGTTTTAGCTTTGCCTGTAAACCAGTTTGAATAATGTGGTGCTGTATAAATAAACCTGCTTGCTTGTTCTTGTTTTCTATATTATGTTTTCTCACTTTGCAGTACATTTCAGTATATGGTTGTTTTCTCACTTTGCAGTTTTTTTTTTTGTTTTTTTTTTAAGCAATCATTCTAAAAAACAACCCTTGCGGTGTTGTGTGTGGACCTTGATCCAACGTTTTTGCTCTTATTTTTAAAGTCACTAAACAATAATTGTCGCATTGATTTAAACACAACTATATAATCAGACTGATTCAAATACTTTCATTTTCTAGCTATAAACATTTCACAGATGCATGGCCAGAGGTAAAACTTTTATGTATATGTATCTGATATAAAATCAGGCATATTTAACCACATGAATATCCACTGTTACTACAGTAAGGACAAGCGATTATGGTGACTTGGTGAAGTTAGTTGGACTTAAGCATTCACAGAGCTTCATTAAAAAAAACAACAACAAAACAAAGCCCTTACTGATATCATTCAATATCACATGCATCTACTGATAAAGTGGATACATATGACTACAAAAAGGGAGTGAGTTGTTGGGGTACAGATGCAGCAGCACGGTGCGTCAGCCGGAATAACTATCGAAACTAAAAGTGACCGAGGAGCTGCTGCCTGTTTTGCTGTGTATCTATTAACTTGTTGCTGTTCAGCTGCAGGGTCAGTGTACTTTAATGTGGGGGGAAAAAAATAAATAAATAAAAGAAAATGCTGATTTCCAATATGCTAAGACCTTCCCATGTTTATATTCTTTGCTCAAAAATTATTGATGCCTGCAGCCTTTCTCTGATGATTAATTGTGTGAAAAAACCCCAGCTGGCTGTTTGTGTACCTGCGTGTCTGTGCTGGAGAGCTGCGAGCAGGAAACCCTTTTGTTTTAAAGGGTCGTGGGATGAAATGCTCGCACTAAAACAGATAATCCACATCCACTAGAAGTCTCCATTCTCCTTGACAGAGGGATAATGTTCTGTACCTGCTGTTATATCTACTGCCATCTTCTCTCTCAGATGTGATCGATGCTCCGGCTCACGCTTGCCATTTAACAGATATACACCATTAACTGTACCATGGCATCCAAATCTAACCGGAGGTGCTTTCCAAAGGCCAGTAAGTAAATTGAAATGTCTTTCTAAAGCTTGATCTTTAGTGGCCTTTAAATAGAAGAGAAATATCACGGCACGTGAGAAAGGGAGAGATGAAGTAGAGGGAAGATAGAGGAGAAGTGAGGAGGAGATAGCGAGGGCAACGAGTGAGAGGGGCGTCAGCTCCACTGAAGTCTGTAGAGGGCGGGAAAAAAAGTATGTATTAAGTCAAGAAAAATGAAGAATATAAACAGGGGAAGTGTTAGAGAGATTAGACCTTTCAGTAAAACAAGACAAGATTGTACAGACATTACATGAGACATTGCTTTGACTCCCAGTTGTTTAATTCATTTGTTACATTAGCAGCTGAGAAATATAAAAGATGTACAATGCAAACCTTCATGGTGAAAGAAAAACAGTTAGATCCTGTTGAAAATTAAGTTGTATGATCCTATAAAATGAAAGGCTGCGGAAAGAGACAAAAACAGACAGAAGACCTAAAACCTGGAAGCATTTTGTTCACTGAATTCTTGTAGTGACACAGTGAGCACCACAGAGTGATTCAACAAGTCGTGTTTGGGCCCAAACACATGACAAAAAGTAAGAACCTCCTGTTTTGTTGAGTACACTCTGACTACATAAAGAACGGTTGTCACTGTGGTATTAGTATCTTAAAGCGGTTTACACTGTTTCACTGAATCTTGAGCTTGTGTGATTTCAGATGACGTTTTGTCGATCAAATTTGATTCAGAATGGGTCAGCACCACGCAGGAAAAACTGTGAGGAACACAACAAAGAGCACGAGATGTCGACACAGTTTCCAAACTTAACAGATCCCATCAATCAAGCATCTACAGGATGCACCAGAACGATCCCTACCCATAGGATTTGCTGCCAGCATCCCAGTCATGTCCTGATGGGTCAGAGCTGCAGAGCTGTTGTAGTGGCAATCAGGGAATCTACAAAGTTTTATAAAATATTACTTTTGATGTTGAAGCTGATGATATATATGATATATATATATATATCATCAGCTATATATATATTTAAATATTTACAATTCAAATGAAGGTTGGCATGAGGGTTGAATGTCAGAATGATATACAACAACAGTTTTTAGTTAGTCTCTCAAGGCCCAGCTGAAGTTGTGCAGTAAATCTACAGACGTGCATCAGTCCCCACATAACTCACTCACTCAGTGAGATATATTAGTCTGCAGCTGACGAAGGAATATTGAGATTTCAGCCGGACGAATGCCTCTGTGCTCCCACTCTGTCTCCTTTTCTCATCCCTACTTTCCTTTATTCTGCTCTCTCCTTGATATGAACGGACTCTAGTTCACTTACTGGACACATGCTGATGTCTCAAATGATACAATGTTGGCTCACATCTGTCTTTCTTATCATGCAGATAAAACTGATTTTGAGAGATTTTTATTCTCACTCTGTTTTCCTCCGTGTCTTTCTGTTCCTCTCTCCTTCTCGTTGTGAGAGAGGAGAAGAACCAATGGGCCCTATCGGCCCCTGAAGACCAGTGCCGGCCCCCCCATTGCTCACCCAACCTCATTAACTCGAGCGCCTACACACTCCCTGTTAGTCACAATTCAGAAAGCATACAGTCCAGAAAAGCAGAGCAGAGCAGAGCAATTAAAAATGCAGCCTTGCATATTTGCATGGCATTTATGTCGTAAAACACCATAACACTGACAGCGTGGCACTCTGACTGCTGCTGTAGAATAATTCGGAGGTATTTTCAAACAGACATCAGATCCCCGGACCTCCCATTTAGTGACATTTTGTCCCACTGCTACGGGAATCATTTTTGATTTAAAACTGAATAATAAATGTGTCCACACTTTAGAAATGATCACAATTAGAGAATGTAAATGCCCCACTACTATAATAACGTTTCTCCAACACTACTATAATGAATTAATTTATCGTGAAATTACCTATTTTGTCATTTTGTAGGGGACCCAGTGGAGTCCTCCTCAAGGACCCCCTGCAGGCCCCCAGACCCCACTTTGAGAACCATTGTCCTAACATTAGCAGGCTGTACGACTCCCAGGGACAAAATCTCCTGAAAAGGATGGTTATACTGTCACAGTGTGTGTGTGTGTGTGTGTGTGTGTGTGTGTGTGTGTGTGTGTGTGTGTGTGTGTTTGGAGACGGCCTGCTTCATGTGAGCTGGCGTGAACGCAGCAGATCCTCGGTGGCTCCACTAGATGGCACTGTTGTGTGTTACAGCACAGAGCCGTGGTGCATGACTTCTGCCGGGCCTTCATGAGAGTGTACGAAGTGTATACTGCACAAGTGCAACTAAATCGGTGTCCATACTTACGTTTAATTATGTATATGGTCTACAGTTAGGTAGAGAACTAAATGACCTTCTTCTAGTGCTTCTCTGAGCAATGCCTGTTCCTGCTACGGAGCACAGCAGGCGGACTTCTCCAAATGGATTCTCGGAGGATTGATCATTCCAATGATTTTTTTTCTTTGATCGGTCGTTTGGTATAAAATGTCGTAATTTTTAAGAAAGTATAAATATCACAATTTCCTGAAGCTCAAGGTCACAAATTAAATTGAAATTGTTTGTTGGAGAAACAGAGATATCAGAAAACAGAAACTCAAATAATTATTTAAAAGAATATGGCCTGTAAATGTTAAGTGAATCATCTTCAGCTCCAGACCGGCTCACTACTATGATATACAATTGTGCAATTAAATATTAAAACTTTCACCATTGCAACGTTCTCAGATGAATAGATCTGTTATAGTTGATACTTGCTAAAACTGAACTTAGGTGCTCAGCGACACGATGAAACCTCTCGCGGCGCCTCGTTTAGTAACTCAGGATAGGCATGTGTGGAAACTTTAATTTGCCATTTCATAAAACCTGCTTTGGCCATTCTCCGTTCAGGAGATCAATATGTGGACTCGGGATAATGACTGGGATCACTTTAAACATGTGTCTGGGGTTGTTTTGTATCCTTGTCGAGGTGTCTTTTGTGCAAAGTCCATTATAAAAGAAGCATTACAGAGAAGCTTGGGCTAAAAAAAATGCTGTTGTATGTGTGAAAGGTCTTTACTGTGCCGTTTAAAGAGAAACATTTCAAAATCACCTTTTCGCTATTTCATGGACGATTCCTTCAAATTTCCTTTGACCTTACTCAGAAATTACTCTAAGTGACCAATATCCTAAATTTGAGGTTTTTGCAGTTCATTCCAAGCAATAAGGCCGATGACTTGAGCAATTTTCCAAGCAGACAGAAGAAGGAGGTATAAAATGAAGGCTCTCATTTGACATGAAGTCAAAAAACATGAAATACAGAGTGAAGCCAGGCCAGACAATACACCAATAAATAACAGTGCACTGTACCAGTGAATTTATAGAGAGTCAAAGTCAGTGAGCCTTTGGTTCTCTGGCGCAGCCATTATTGGCATTCATCTTTACTGCAGACATACAGTCCAAGAGAAAACACTAAAACTTGCCACAGAAACACAGGATCCTACTGTAACAATTCGTCATGGCCGGATTAAACCCTCAAGTTCACCCTCCAGTTAAATGTTTAGCCAAATACTACCTGCCCTTACATTTGCTGTGTGGTAATTAAACACGTTAATATGGGAATATAATATACAAGCATGTGAAGCCAAATACTAAAAGCCTTAAAATCAGATTTTTGCAACTGATGAAAATGGAAATACGTTTACAATTTTGCTAAGTGATTCTACTTAAACATTTCCTTGTGATGCTGTTTTATGTTTCTCCTCCAATGTCGTATTATTATTAAATGTTACACTTTTTTGCTGCACTATATTTATCTGACAGCTATACAGTAGTTAGTAATTACTTTGCAGATTTACAAAACATATCAGCTTATGAGACCGCAGAACAGAAGCCGCAGTAATATTAAAAGGCCGCTTACATGTTAATGCATCTCTGAAACACACCCGGTTATATTCTCTATTTATCTATATCTAGTCATATTATGTTATCACTGGCACTTAATGAGGGGCCTTGTTGCAAAAATACTTTTGCTTTCATACTTAATTAGATTCTTTAGTTAATCATTTTTGAACGCTGAGTACAAGCAGAATGTAGAAATGCATTTTTATTACAATGTTGTATTTGTGTGTTAATGTGAAAGATCACAATACAAGCAAAAGATATTAATGCTGCCAACACATTAAGGCATGGGTATGTTTAAGAATGTAAAATTTGATAAGAAAAAGTTGGAATATTGTCAGTAAAATACACTCAAATTAATTTAGCCCGAGGCACTTGACACAAAGAAGAACTCGAGCTTTTGGGGCCTCGAAACTCTTTTTCTGCAAATTGTCCAGCTTTCTGTCTTAAAATAACACCTCGTAGAGTAATAACAACATTATTTGGATCAAACTTTTTTCTTCTATACGCTTGAATACAACAACAACAGGAGCGAGCTGGTGCTGAAGTGACGTCTAAATGGAGTTCACTTTATTAACACCTAGATTGTGAAAGAGGGACTGATGAGAGAGAGGGGGCAGCAAAGAGAAAAGAAGAGTTGCCTCCAGAGGATTCTGTTCTCATTAGGCTCTTACTCCATTTATTAATAGCCAGTCATTGGGGTTGCAGGGAAATTTCCGTTGCCTGCCACTATGCATGTAGGAGTGATTTTTCTTTCACTCAATTGGCTTACCATTGCACTATTTAGCCTGGTTGTGTGTATGTGTTTTGTTTTTTTTAAAAAGAAACTCCCTCACGCTTTTATTTTTCTCTCCTTCTCTCTGTCTTGCACACTTCAATGGAAAGCTGTCAAAGTTATTGGGAAAGTAAGAGTGGTGTACAAGCTGATAAAAATGTCCTGCTATTGGTTGTCAGACATGTCAATAAGGTGTGTGTGTGGATGGAGCTGGCTTTTCTCTCCGCTCAGCTCATTTCATGTGTTTTATGAGGGCTGCAGAAGTCAGAAGGCAGGGATATATTTACCCTCTGGTTTCACTTTGTCACCCTTAATCTGTCATTTCATGAGGTGTTTAAGGATAAAGCCAGTCTTCTTTTTTTTTTTTTGGTTTTTAAGAACATTTCCTTACCGTTAGTAAGACACAAAAAGACAAGGCCAACAATGAATGATGGTGTGGTCATGTTAACGTTTTGATTCTGCAGATTCATTTTCAAACAAGTCAATTTTTGATTTGGAGAACTTTGGGCCTTTCACTGTAGTGCATCGTCAGACAGCTATTGCGACTCACTAGTGCCTGCAGGTTTCCAGCTGGTTAGCATGTTAGCATTTAGCTCACTGATCTTTGGTGTTACTCGGTCTTTTGTCCATTTCTCAGTTCTTTATAGCTCCTCAGCTGTGCATGTGGCACAAAACCAGTCATTGATCAAAACAACTAGCAACTGCAGCTTTTAAGCAACAATGGAAATAATGCATTTGTTGGGGTTTATTTTCAGCTGTGGCTCAGTCTTGATTATGTACAGTACCAGCTCAGAAGGTACTTTGTAGGATTCACTGATAATCAACCACATATATTCTTTCATACATTTTGATACCTTCTGCTGCTGTCACATCACAGGAGTATGGATGCAATAAACTGCAACAACTACGATTGTCCACTAAAAAACAAAATCAAAACAAAAACAAATATTAACATGCATTAAATCATGACCCCTAAGGCCAAATCTGCATCATATATTTGACATCGCCTCCGCTGGCTCACTTGTACGTTAAGGGAGGTTGGGTTACTTAGTGAGAAAAGTAGCCAGCCGCAGTTTATTCCATCTGATTTGGGTCTACAAAATTTGATTAATTGCAAATTTGTTGGGAGTTTGAACCACTTTGACCCAATACGAGTGCTCTATGTCGTGGCCTTATCTTGCTAAGGGGCTCAAATCTAGATTTAACACCATTAACTTTGTTCCAATTTGTTAATCAAATTATTTTTAGGTGTTTCAAGTGATTAATCAACAAACTGAAGAACTTAAACAAATTATTCTATCAAGGTAAAAACAGTAATTGTTCTTCTTTACAAAATGGACAAACTGGCATTCTATCCAGGGTAGGCCCTGCCCTTTGTCCTGTGGCAGGTATACTCTAGTACAGGGGTGGGCAATCCTGGTCCTCGAGGGCCACAGTCCTGCATGTTTTAGATGTTTCCCTCTTCCAACACACCTGATTCAAATGATCACGATCGTTATCAGGCGTCTGCAGAGCTTGATGATGAGCTGTTCATTTGAATCAGGTGTGTTGGAAGAGGGAAGCATCTAAAACATGCAGGACTGTGGCCCTCGAGGACCAGGAATGGACACCCCTGCTCTAGTATATATGCTCCAGCCCCATGCAGGCCTCTACAGGGTGAAACAACGTACCAAACTGATGTATGGATGAACAGAAATAACTGAAAATACAGAAAATAATTAAATAATGTCTAAATGATCATATTCAAATGTCTTTTGTTGTATGTGCAACTGTCAAATACACCCCCCCCAAAAAAATGTTTACATTATCAAATACATGTGACAAGCTGCTGCTGAACTGTTTTTGTAGACAGTTTTTGCTTTAACAGTGACTTAAATGATTAATCAGCTCTCAAAATTGTCGCCAATTGATTTTCTGTCAATTGGCTGATCAACTAATCATGTCAGTTCTTGAATACTGGTTGGTTTCGCGATGCCTTGGGAAATAAGAAGCTGACTGTGAGGGTCAGTATAGATCACAGATTTTTGTCCTGGGACCCCTTAGGAGGTTAATCCAGCCATGGCATAAAGCTGAGCTAATATACATCAAACAGTCTTACTTGTTGTACAGTTTGCTCCATTTTGTGTTATTGATGATAAGAATTTTAAAGAGAATTTTAAATTCAAAAACATCCTTAAAGACTCAACATTTATTTCCCCCACATTCAGACAGTTTGAATTTTGAACAATAAATGACAGGTCCTCATGTGTGTATATGTTAATGAGGGAAAAACAGTGCTATGGTGTGGCTCATTGGTCTAACCTTTAGACGGAGAATAAGACATATAAGACTCTGACGTGCATGCAGCAGTTAATACAGGATACATTTATGGTTGCTTTTGGGCTGCACATGGATTTATTGACAGTAAATACAATATTGAACGTCTCCAGAGTTATTGTTTACAACAAGGCTACAATATTTTACAACACGTGGACACTAGTGTAGAATATTTACTGCACCATGCAGAGTATTATAATGTATAAACAACAGCACATTTGAGAATGCAGTAGGTGCATCAGAGACTAACAGCAGTGTTTGCTTGTGTGTGGCTATTCTCCATTACTGGTAGAGTCCTTCACCATCATCAACAGCAGGGTCAACCAGAGGACGGCCATCTCTTATACGCACACACACGCATGCACATATTACATTGAGTTACTTTCATTTCATGGAGACTTACTCTAACCTTAACCATAATGACTTACCTAACTGTATCGCTTACCTTCACCTTAAAACATGTCTTCTCCTTAAAAATTAATGATTTACATTATTGTAACTTGCCTTTTGTTCCCATAAGGAAGACAAATCTTGTATTATGACTCTAAAAAACAGATTTGGGTCTGTAGGATATGAGCCATATCTTCCCACACACACACACAAACACATTCACACACAGTTCCACCAGTGCTTTCCCTGCATTGTCAATTTTGCAGCATTGCATGCATTCATATGTGCGTGTGTGTACAAGGGCATTTAAATGAACGAGGCTCACACTAATCTGCCATCTGACTTCTGTACCATAAAAGTTGCGTTATATATATCCAATCACACACAAACACACACACACTGCCCATTCCATTCCATTATTGTTGAGCTACTGTTGAGTGTGACACACACATGCACACACACAAACACAGAGGCCACCTAAGCACCCTAATCCACAATCTGTGTTTGAAATGCAGGGCCAGGGTCAAGGATTACAATAAACTCTGATGATCAAATAATGCAGGAATTCTTATTCCAGTGGAGCGCCTGATCGTCTCGACTCCAGAATACTCAACAAGGAGGAGGAAGGGAGGAAGGGAGGAAGGGAGGGAGGGCAGCTGGGAGGAAATCGTGTCGACAAGAGGAGGACAAGGAAATGCGAGGATGGAGAAAGAAAGAAGGAAGAGAATACTGAAGCAGAAGGAAAGAAACAGAAGCAGCGATAGAGAGGAGAATAATGAAGCTGAGGTGGAGGAAGGAGAGAGGAAAGAGAAGGATACTGTTGAGGAGGGGAGATGAAAAGAAGATGAGCTGACAGGAAGGAGAGAAAACAGAAAGGCAGAAGGTGATGGGAAACAAAATGGAGAGAGAGGGAAAATAATATATATAAATGAAAAACAAAGTAGTATTTAGTAGGGACAGTAAAACAAATGTTCAGCAAAGTGAGCACGTATTGATACACTGATCTGGTCAGTGATGTATTGACTGAGCAGCATCCTCCGAGGCTAAAAAAAAAATGAAGCCAAGGTGGAAGCACCAAAAACTGCAGTTCCTCAAAGTTCCACTTGAGGCAGAATCCAAAAGTGAGTCAATTCCATAGACTGTATAAAAGATGGACGTAGCAACGGGCCCTGAAAAATGAAGCCAACCCGGAAGTGTCAAAAACCTGCAATATCACTCTGTCCGCTAGTTGCTGGCTCCAAAAAGCCCTGGCTCCCATAGATTTTAATTGGGAAAGAAGTGATCACAGATCACGAAATACTGCATTCCTACAGCTCAGGATTTTTCATTTTTTTATTAGTTTTCATGGTCAAATCCAGAGATCAGGTGGCCAATCTGAAAATAAATCAATACTGAATTTATTTAAAAAATCGTCAAAATTTTGCGGGGCAAGGGGCGTGGCTGGCTTTATTGACAGTTGGCAGCAACGATACAGATGAAGCGAACAGAAGGCGGTAAATGTGGGCGGGTAGAGAGGGCCCGCTTCTCAATCTGTCTGACCAATCGCTGCTCCTATGGCTCCGCCCCCCTCCGAAGATTTTTGCTTCACTGGCTCCAAAAATCCAAGATGTCAACCAGGAAGTAGCAAAACCCTGGCTTCATTTTCTCAGTGCAGAAACTAACGGGTGATGTCACGGTAGCTACGTCCATCTTTTATACAGTCTATGGTCAATTCCTGTAGATCCCCATGTTAAAATGTTCAACTTCACAGCAATAATATCTATGTTTAGTCCTCTTAGACCTATTTCCAGTGCAACCATGTCAGGTCAACTCAGCTTTATTGTCAGTTTTACCAACATACAGAGAACTGAAACTGCCATACTCCAAGGCTCCACGGTGCAAAATAAACATACAAAAAGTATAAAAATAGCAACAAAAAAAGAAAGAAAAAGAAAAATAGAACAAATAGAATATAGCTATTTTTTGGGTTTGGACCCCTAGTTCCTCCGCTGGGCATCGCACAAAAGCAAGGATTTTCCTGTGGATGATTCAAAATACGACAACAGTGATTTTCTTTATTCTTTGTTGTATTCGATATTTCCTCAAAGGCTACATGACAGCTTTTTGAACCCAATCAGACATGTTTTAAAAAGGTAATACAAGCAAAATTAACATCTTCGACGTTTTAATAAAACATACGTTGAACTTAGAAAAGTCAGAGTACCAATTAATAAAACAGAAGTAAATTCAGAAATACATTTTCTACCACAAGCAAATAAAATAACGCTAACTCACAAATGATGCTACAACATAAAAAGTGGAGCACATAGAAAACGATGAATGCATTAGTTGATGTTTGCCTTTGAAATGTGTTCCTGATGTATTACGCTGAATATGCAGCCACGTGCCACTTTGTTGCTCTGCAGGTTTTGTCAGACTGGCAGGCTGGAGAAGATGCTTCTTTCTTTAAGTTTTGTGTTTCTATATGCCAGGCATTTTCTCAAACTGTCATGAGTTGAGTTTTTAGGGTCACCACATCAGACTAATAATATACTTTATTTGGAGCTAAAAGTGGTGCACATGAAGTATTGGTTTTCATTTGACTGTCCAATTGTTATTTTCTTTGGCAAATGTTGTATTTCCTGACCTTTGCAAACAGTAATGATCGACAAAATTATGTAAAATAGTCCCAAGCTACTATATTGCTATGCAGGATTTTTGCTTTGATTCTAATACCAGTTTTTCTATTAAATAAAGCCAAAGCCAATATACTAAATCAATGTTCAATACAGATAAAGGGGACCATTTTTGATGTAATAATCCAATCCAGTATTGTTTGAAAACATCAAAAGGAAAAGGAAAAATGCGAAAGCAAACGTAAAATAAAATTGCATTTTCACAATCATTTGATAATCATTTCAATATCTGGAGAAAGGAAAAGCGAGGGTGGGTTTGGAGTTAAAAGTGGAACAGTGGGATCAAATCTGGGGGAGAGAGGAGGAGGAGGAGGAGGAGGATGAGGGGAGGAAAAGTGAGAAGGAAACATCCAGAGATGACAAGAAGATGAGAGGATAAGGGGGAGGGAGGAGGCAAAAAGGAGACAGGCTGAGTCCTGAAAACAGAGAGAGTGAGAGAGAGAGAGGAAGCAGGGTGAAGAAGCTCTCCTGGATACCTCATCTCTCCCTCCATCCCTCCTCCATCTCTCCATCTCTCCGCTAACATGGATCTTTGCTGAGCCCTAGGCTGGCTGCATGACACGGACAGCGTATCTGCCATCTGTGTGATCTCTGATCAGATAGCAAGACGGTGTGTGTGTGTGTGTCTGTGTGTGTGTGTGTGTGTGTCCACTTGTGCCTGACCGTGTGCTGGAACCTCTGGAACTGTGCAATCTATTTACACTGTCTGTGTATGTATATGTGTGTGCATGTTTGTATTTGTGTACACCATTTGCTCAGAATGTGAACATACTCTATAAAAACACAGACGCGTGTGTATGTAATTGCATGAGTCTGCATGTGTGTGTGTGTGTGTGTGTGTTTGGACCCCTAGTTCCCTCCACTGGGCATTAACATTCATGGAGCCAGCGGGGCATGTCAGAGCCCATAATGACCCCAGAGAGAGGGTCCTGGGCTGGGGGAGGGCCGACCAGGCTCCTGGGGGTTTGGGTGTTGATAGAGGCCTGGAGGCAAGAGGCAAAGATCTGCTGTACTGAGCTGTCTGACAAGGCCTGTGTGTGTTCATAAAAAAAAATAGTATTGCTGAAAGATTTTTGTTAACTAATTAATGAAACTAATAATAATAATTTTAAAAAAATCAGAGCCTTTTTACATATCGTTGTCATGGAAATGAATGCATCCATGCAAATGACTCTTCTTATTTACAGTTAGAATCAAGCATCCAAAGCAGAAGGAAAGAGTGAAGAAAAGGCAGATCTAACAAACTTTGTGTTCTTTGTGGTCAGACATGATAGACAGGTAGTAATAAACTAACATCAGTCAGACAGCTTCACCTCTGAAGAGATGGGGATGTGGCATCAGTCTGGTTAAGATGATTAAAATCATTATCATGCTATTATAAGGGTTATTTTCAGATGCTGATGTGTAACACCGTAGGGCATCTATTCATCCATCCATCATCTATACACCGCTTAATCCTCACTAGGGTCGTGGGGGGCTGGAGCCTATCCCAGCTGACTCAGGGTGAAGGCAGGGGACACCCTGGACAGGTCGCCAGTCCATCGCAGGGCTACACTTAGAGACAGACAACCAAGCACACTCACATTCACACCTACAGACAATTTAGAATCACCAATTAACCTCAACATGTTTTTGGAAGCCAGAGAACTCACGTTGCACGGAGAGAACATACAAACTCCATGCAGAAAGATCCCGCTCCTCACCGGGACGGGAACTGGCGACCTTCTAGCTGCGAGGTGACGGTGCTAACCACTGCTCCACCTTGCAAACTGTAGGGCATTTGCATTTAAAATATATAATACTATATTACAATTTGAATTTAATGCAATGAATTGTGCTTCATTGTAAAGTTTTTTCGATGTGGTGAGAAATACTCTATTTTGCTCATGTAAAATCAGCCCTAAAGCAATCGAGGAATATATGTTACAAGTTAAAAATAATTAAATCATAATCCACTTAAGTACTATCAAGTATTGTCAGAAAAATACCTGAAAGTGTAGCGTAAGTACTTGCTTTGCAGAGAAACGTGTGTGGAAGTAAAACATGTTGACAGCATTAGATTTGATATTAGATTAGATGTTAATACTTATGTGTCACTTTATATGCAGCTACTGTACATAAACTACTATCATGCATGCATCTATAATAACACAGTTTTATGAAGTAGTAGTATAAATATAGACATTGACTAAAAGTTGTGCAGTAAAAAGTAAAACATTACTCTGAAGAGTCGCAGGATAAAGTAACAATAGTACCTACAAAGTACCTTAAAAATGTTACGCCTGTGGTTTACATGATAACAAATGATCCCTGTGTCTAAAACAACAACTTCAATTACTACCTTTAGTTAGTTTTAAAGACAACTCAGTAGTTGAGCTGGCCAAGAGAATCCTCTACAAATTATGATTTCTGAAGAACTAGCAACCTGGTAGATCACATTGTGATTCAATTCCACAAAGAGTCAACTGACATATCAAAAACACGACGGTCCAGAATTCCCCCTGGCTGTTGTCCTTTAAAAAATACACCAACCAAGCATGGACTTCATGACTGGTCTTCTGTTTCATCATTCTCTTATCAGCCACAAACTACAGGCAAACTGTTTTCATTTGTGTTTTCTTTAATGCTATAAAAGAAGCCTACTCCAAAAGTTCTTGATCCTTCAACACATTTTGTTGGGACTAAGAAGCAGGACTCAGACCAACAGTGAGCAGCAGTTGCAACTGTTCTATTCTGAATGGTGAATTGAAGAGCTCATGTCTTGTGGAGGGAGGCTGAGGCATGTCAGGTGAGAGGTGGTGTTGGCTGGTGGCTGCCAGGGCTGGCTGGGCAGTGAGGCATAAGAACTGAGCTGGACTGAGGCTGAAGCTCTGAGAAGCTGAAGAATGTGAAGATGAAGAATGTGAACTGGACAAATAGGCAGGTAGAGACAACAAATTCCAGAGCGAGCATCGGCACCACTTGGCTGACTGGATCTGGCGGAGAATGGAATGCAGAACCAGGGTGTATATGCAGCAGGAGCTTGATGAGTTGCTGAATAAACTGCATGCAGGGTGAATGGTGGCAGAAGTTCAGCAGAGCGCTGCATCCAGATAAACACACACACAGACACACACACACACACACACACACACACACACACACACCCACAGGCACACTGAGAGAGAGAAAACTGGAAACAACATCCCTCCCAACCTTCATTCCCCTCCTAAAGGTACATTCACACTGAATGAAGGAGCAAGCTAATGCAAATGTGACCACTGACCAGTAGCTTGTTGTTTGTCTGTTACCAACAGCCAATATTCTGACTCTACAGATGTTACCTTTAGCTACCCAACATACTAATCATGTGTGTGATAGTGCTGCACTGCAAAAACTTTCCGCTGTACATTTATGAAGTCATAAAACCCTTGAATATGGGTGCATCTTTACATTTTTTGTGTCCATTTATATATTTGCATGTTCAGCCTCTTTGCATTTCTTTTCCTTACCACAAATATAAAACTACCAACACATTCCATAAGCCAACAACAAACACCTTCAGCCCCACAACTGATCAACCTTCCAACATCAGCATACATTTAGCTTTTTGAAGGTCGTGGAATTAGGCGGAGAGATAAATAATAATAAAATTAGATGTAGAACCGTGGCATTAAAAAAAAAAAGTTTGAATTTTTTAAGGTGTCTCGTGTTTTCTGTTTTTCCCTTATAATTATCAAGAGTATTCATTTTCAACAACAAGTGTTTATCTCAGCAATAATCGGTACCACGAGTGGTGACTGTAAACCCAAAGTACTTCAGCCTCTTTTCTCATTCAAAAGAAAAACTGTGGTGTATTTGAAATGTGACTTTCCAAGACATGAAGCCAAGAACAACAAAAAAATCATTTCAAATGCCAAATCAAGCAAAATTAGACATTTGATAAACGGGGCAGCCACAAAGTGGGAAAACCTTACATGCCCCTATTTCATGTGCAAATGAAAGCCTGGATGCATTGCCATCTATGTATGCATGCTTTTTGCTTTATATTCATGTAGGCCACTGACTGTGTGTACATACAAGTGTGTATCTTGCATCCACACCTACAAGCTTTGTTCTTTGACAAAACATTTATTCTGTGCACACATGCATGCTCGTGGAGCTTGGTGGTCATCCCCCAACCCCCAACCCGGAAAGGTCAGTGCCTTCTTTGATGTTGGCCCCATAGATCACCATTATTACTGTAGTCTATTGATTCCTATGGAGATGAGGCCTGCAGTCGTGGTTCTGGGTGACTGAGGCTGAGGTCAGGGTCTGCCTCCCCTGGCTTTGCTTCAGAATATAAAATCCAGCTAACTGCTACCTATTGCTCAGCATGCTGAGCTGGTTTGAAGGACACACAGGAACATATACAAGAGGCACGAATGCACTTACACATCAAATAGATTATGCATGTACTGTAGCTACAAGGGCTCGAGCAGTGTGGAGTTTTGTAGGCTTTAGTATGCTGATATATTAGAATTGAGGCGGCTCAAAAACATTACAAAGAAAGATTTTCTTTCTTTTTTTGGGAGCTGAGATTTAAAGACTTGAAATTCCAACAATGTAAGTCTTTACCCCCAAAATAACAGGACTTTAATTCTTGGTGTATTCTTGCTGTTTAAATCCAAAACTGACAACAGTTGATACCATGAATAGCTAAATTCCCCATGACAACAAAGAATAACAATAAGAATAATCATACCCAACACACTTCCAGACTCTGAAAGGTTTCTCATCTTGCTAAAGCAGTTTGAAATCACTGCTATGTGGCAACATTTATGCTTTCAGCTTCTGAATCCAAATGATACACGGCAGCAACAAGCCTCCTCTATGTTCACGCATACGACCCTGACCCACAACCCAGAGTGCTTTGCTACTGTTGTTAAGCATTTTGTCACGATGACCCCCAGGTCAACCCACTTCCTCTTCCTGCCTGTCGCCGCAGCGACAGTCGGCGAGTGCCCGGCATGAGCGCTGCTGCATGCTGCTGTGCTTACATCAATCATGCTCACTCTAAGATGGCAACCTTTCCCACCTTTACTAATGCTCCTTCCTCATTTGTAGCCAGAGCCAATCTGTTCTGAATAACCCTCAACCTCCCCTCAACAACATAACCTTGCACAGGTGAGTGTTGCACAGATATTCAGGTGGTCGGTACTTTTCTTGAAAGTGCCTTCTTTGTCCTTTTTACGACAGATTGAAAGAGAAGAACTGCAGAGTGGACACTCAAAGGAATCAGATGGTTTTATGTCAGGGTTTTTTTTTTTTTACCTCTTAGGTGAATACCACACATCAAACTCGAGCAAACTCAAGCTGCTTGGACACAAAGATAAAAGAAAGCAGAAAGTGGGAACCAAAATGATCTTTGTTACCCTTAGTTTTAAGCAATTTCTAGATCTGTTAGTCATACTATTAGTGTTGCACTTTTAGATTTTCTGTGTGATTTAACAAGGTGTAGTCAGAATATAGGTATGACTTTGCTAGACTATCCATCCATCCATTACACCGCTTACACTCTATCACAGGGTCACACTTAGAGACAGACGACCAAGCACACTCACATTCACACCTCCGGACAATTTGGAATCACTAATTAACCTCAACATGTTTTTGGACTGTGTGGGAGGAAGCCGGAGAACCCAGAGAGAACCCACGCTGTACGGGGAGAACATGCAAACTCCACACAGAAAGATCCCGGGTGTCCTGTCATAGCATTTTGCTAGACGATATGAAATTGTAGGAGGGTACTTCAAACAGGTCTAAGTCACATTTTGCTGATTCTGCACCTTGTCCTGGAGCAACATCAGCCAGCTCAAAGCTTTCCTCTCCTTTTTTCTTCAGTTACATCAAACATTAAATTTTTTTGTAAACAGTGATATAACCAATGCCAAAAATCAGGGAGACAACAACTGTGTGGTGACTAAAAAAAATTGCTTTTTAAAACAAAACTAATCAACTAATCATGTTGCTGGTGTTCCTGGAGAAGGTCGTGCAGCTCTTGTCAGAGAGAGCTGGACTGAGAATGAGGGAGGCCCTGTATGGCTGAGCCACTGGGGTCAGGTGTGGTTCAATCAACAGATGACTCTCATCCAGCCTCTGGACAGAAACCCTGGACAGGTCACCAGTCTATCACAGGGCTACACATAGAGACAGACAACCAAGCACACTCACATTCACACCTATGGACAATTTAGAATCACTAATTAACCTCAACATGTTTTTGGACTGTGTGGGAGGAAGCCGGAGAACCCGGAGAGAACCCACGCTGCACAGGGAGAACATGCAAACTCCACGCAGAAAGATTCCGGGACGCGAACCGGCAACCTTCTTGCTACGAGGCAACAGTGCTAACCAACTGCGCCACCCTGCGGCCCTGCAAAATATTCAGTTTCAGCTGTACTTTTTACATGGCGCTAATTAACAAACGTTAGCATGCCAGCAAATTAATGGTGGTGATACTCGCTGTAAACATTACATCAGCATGTTAGCATTGTCATTGGAAGCATGTTTGCATGTTGACATGAGCATTCAGCTCAAAGTAGCACCGTGCTTAAATAAAGCTGTGCAAATCCATTAGGTTTCTGTNGGTGTCCTGTCATAGCATTTTGCTAGACGATATGAAATTGTAGGAGGGTACTTCAAACAGGTCTAAGTCACATTTTGCTGATTCTGCACCTTGTCCTGGAGCAACATCAGCCAGCTCAAAGCTTTCCTCTCCTTTTTTCTTCAGTTACATCAAACATTACATTTTTTGTAAACAGTGATATAACCAATGCCAAAAATCAGGGAGACAACAACTGTGTGGTGACTAAAAAAAAAAAGCTTTTTAAAACAAAACTAATCAACTAATCATGTTGCTGGTGTTCCTGGAGAAGGTTGTGCAGCTCTTGTCAGAGAGAGAGCTGGACTGAGAATGAGGGAGGCCCTATATGGCTGAGCCACTGGGGTCAGGCGTGGTTCAATCAACAGATGACCCTCATCCAGCCTCTGGACAGAAACCCTGGACAGGTCAGTCTATCACAGGGCTACACTTAGAGACAGACAACCAAGCACACTCACATTCACACCTACGGACAATTTAGAATCATCAATTAACCTCAGCATGTCTTTGGACCACGGGAGGAAGCCGGAGAACCCGGAGAGAACCCACGCTGCACGGGGAGAACATGCAAACTCCACGCAGACAGACTCCAGGCCCGGACCAGGTTCTTCTAGCTGTGAGGTGCTGAGCCACCATGCAGCCCTGGCTATGCATGTGAAACTAGCAAATAACAACAAGGTGTCCTACTGTGTTTGCACTGGAATGCTGCCCTTTTTATACGACTAGTCTGGCTCATGTCCTTTCCTTATGTCCTTACACTCTCAAGCATTATTTCTTTAAACTTTCTCTACACATGTACACATTGTAACCAGACCGTGTGCAATTAAATTTCTCCACCACTCTAAGCTAAAGGCCATAAAATGGCTACTACTGAAAACAGAGGAATCCATGCAGTGGAATGTTAGTCAAAAATGAACTCAATCAGCAGTAGCAATTGAATGGTGATGAAAAAGGCTTCATTTATGCCGCAGGAATGTAAGAGTGCATTCACATACATACTACACATAGGGAGTGTCTGGCACTGTTATTTTAGTTGCTGCCGTTATGTCCTCCTATTAAACCTAATGAGAATCCTTAAGAAGTTGTAAAACCCGGCAGTCAGCCCATAATATTGTTTTTAAGTAATATGAATGCATAAAATTTGACTGCCCTGTCTTCCATACTGACGTGCTGCATGTACTTCTCTTACACAGAGGGTTCTGCTATTAAGAGGGAAAGACTGACAAAAAAAAAACATATCTTTGTACATCCAGTGGCATGTTTGCCCAGTAGATCAATGTAATATTTGCTTTGAGGTCTTTTGACAGCACGAGGAAATACACCTTGTCAGTGTTTAGACTGAAGCTGCATTCAGGACAACATTCCATTGATAATGAACATCGCAAACAGAACCGCACTCGATCAATAGTGTACATTGTATTTGGCTACTCAATTTCAGCACACTTGTTTATTGGCTTCGATGTGATGGAACGGCAAACACAGTGTACGCTGCATGTTGAATAGAGCTAAAAGAATACGGTGCTTGAGGGGAAAGAAGTGTACTTGAGGGAGTGAATGTAGATTTGTGCGACAGCTTGCTGCTCATGAGTCCAGTGGGCTGGAGATCAGGTTGATATGCTGTTCTTGTCTGTGCTGTTCATAAGTGAGCGTGATTGCTGTTTTGTATACATAAAGGTGTGCTGTGAATAGTCAAGGGTACACTTCACCGTTTAAGAAAGAGCGTTTTGACTGAGACGTGTATGTGTTTGCTTTTTAGTTCAACCAAGCGGAAACATGACAGCAGCAATATTCAACTAAGGATGGTCCGTCTGTTATGGGTAATAGCCTGAACTTATTTTGGGCCTTTCTACCTTAGTGGTACTCAAAGCAAAGTGTTTACAATGTGTTTCTCATTCACTCATTCACACACACATTCACACACACATTGCCATTCATACACAAGGTGCCATTGAGAGCAACTTTGGGTTCAGTTTCTTGCCCCGGGACACTGTGGAGGGGCGGGGGTATTGAACCCACAACGACACTAAAGGCCCACTGTCATGTTATCATTTTAGATTTCCATCCATCCATCCATCATCTATACACCGCTTAATCCTCACTAGGGTCATGGGGGGCTGGAGTCTATCCCAGCTGACTTAGGGTGAAGGCAGGGGACACCCTGGACAGGTCACCAGTCTATCACAGGGCTACACTTAGAGACAGACAACCAAGCACACTCACATTCACACCTATGGACAATTTAGAATCACCAGTTAACCTCAATATGTTTTTGGACAGTGTGGGAGGAAGCCGGAGAACCCGGAGAGAACCCACGCTGCACGGGGAGAACATCTAAAATCCACGCAGAAAGATTCTGGGTGTCCTCACTGGGACGCGAACCGGCGACCTTCTTGCTGCGAGGCAACAGTGCTACCAACTGCGCCACCTTGCCACTTTAGATTTATTGTAACAAATTGATGACATTTACAGATGCAGTTAAAAAAAAAATTGAAAATCACAGCAAAATCATTTTTTTGTAATTAAATTAAAAAATGTAAATTTCTCATATATTGTGTATTTATTGCATGTAAATTAAAAATTTCAAGACTTTTTTAAGTTAAGATCTGACATCCAGTAATGTAAAAACGTTCGAATATTTTATTTTAATTGTAAGTAAATGACTATTTAAACTGATTACCTACCATGTACCTCTTGGTCTAGTCCAGTACACACAACCACAATCAGGGGGAAGACTGCTGACTTGAAAGTTGTTTAGAAGGTGATCACTGACGCTGTCCACAAGGACACCAGGCCGCAAAAGATTGTTGCTGAGAAGGCTGGCTGTTGGCAGAGTGCTGTGTAGCATAAAGCAAATAGCACATTAATGGAAAGGAAAAGTGTGGTAGGAAAAGGTACACAAGCAACAGAGATGACTACGGCCTTGGCAGGTCAAGAAAAGAAAAGTCCATTCAAGAACTTGGTAGAGCTTCACAAAGACTGAAGCTGGTGTCGGTGCATCAACAGCCACCCAGCACAGATGTCTTCAGGAAAAATGCTACAAAGTCAAAGTCCCTCTTTTCAGATGAAAGTAAATTTTGCATCAAGGTCCTAGAGTCTGGAGAAAGAGAGGAGAGGCAGAAAATGATCCACTATTATAGCAAGTCCAAAGTCAACGCAGCATTTACCAGGAAATGTTGAAGAACTTCATGCATCCATCTGCTGAGAAACTTCATGGAGATGCCAATATCCCAGGACATAGCACCTCCCCACAGAGCCAAAACTACGACTAAATGATTTGCTGATTATGATGCTGCGCCTGATTGGCCAGCCGACTCACATGACCTCCTGAAATACAGACAAGCTGAAGGCTGCTATCAAAGCAACCTGGGCTTCAATAACCTCAGCACAACCTGATCACCTCCACACCTCACCGCATTGATGCAGTAATTCCTGGTATCTGAGTTCCATCCACATATTAAGTGTATAAATGAACATACTTTTCAAAGCTGTAAATATCTATATTGTAAATTCTTCTTTGATTGATCTTCGGAAATATTCTAATAATTTAAGATAATGGAAATCTGTTTTTTATAAACTATTAGCCATAATCCACAAAGTTCAAACTATAAAGGGCTTGAAATTTGTCTTTACATGTATTGAACATAGATTATATAAAAATATATAAAAATATTCAGTTTCAAAAAGTCTTCCTGTTATAACAAGATACCACTTTATCTTGTTATATCACACAGGTTTATCATGTTTTAATGAAACATCTCTTCTTGAAAATGTTATCATCACAACATCCGGTATGTTGACATAACCACTGACTGTATATAAAGACAGGTAAACGTCACCCAGTGTAGTGGCTGTGACCTCCTAGGACACGGGTGTCGAATCCTGGTCCTCAAGGGCCGCAGTCCTGCATGTCTTAAATGTTTCCTTCTTCCAACACACCTGATTCAAATGATCAGATCATCATCAAGCTCTGCAGAAGCCTGATAATGATCCTGATCATTTGAATCAGGTGTGTTGGAAGAGGGAAACATCTAAAACATGCAGGATTGCGGCCCTCGAGGACCAGGATTCGACACCCGTGTCCTAGGCAGTGCCTGGCTCTGTTCAGCTTGGGGCTACTCCAGTAATGAGCAAAGAGGTGGAGCTGTTGGTGGGACTTGTCTCACTAACCTGTCACTTACAGAGAACATGCCCAGGAATATGTATAATGGGTGACCTATATGAATATTTAATTTTAAAAGTTAGCATAAATTGCTTCCTTTTAACCAGCATCTAGCTATCCTGAATCAGATAGCAGAAATAATCAGTCCGAAAAAAGACGAAAAACAAAACAAAACAACAACTAATAATGTGTAGATTGGAACAGGATGAGTCAATGTGTTTTTGAATCGTGATGCCTGTACTACTGCGAAGTGGAGGTTACTTTTAAACTCTACCATAGACACAGAAGTAAACAAATGAATGACACCTCATGCCTCAGTGCTGTTTGTCACAGATTCTGCTGGTGTGTAGAGCTCCAGAACAGCATTCGTCTATATTCCCTCATGACATGATGGAAATGAAGAGCCCTGTTGCTCCAAAATATCTCATAGTTAGGCTGAGTACAGTAACAACTCAGGCGTATTCTCATGGTTCCTCTAAAATTTCCGTTTGTTTAATACTGTGGGTTCTTCCTGCAAAACATCCATCCATCCATCCATCCATTATCTATTCACCGCTTAATCCTCACGAGGGTCGCAGGGGGGCTGGAGTCTATCCCAGCTGACTTAGGGTGAAGGCAGGGGACACCCTGGACAGGTCACCAGTCTATCACAGGGCCACACTTAGAGACAGACAACCAAACACACTCACATTCACACCTCCGGACAATTTAGAATCACCAATTAACCTCAACATGTTTTTGGACTGTGTGGGAGGAAGCCAGAGAACCCGGAGAGAACCCACGCTGCACAGGGAGAACATGGAGACTCCACGCAGAAAGATTCCGGGATGCGAACCAGTGACATTCTTGCTGTGAGGCAACAGTGCTAACCAACTGCGCCACCCTGCAGCCCCACAAAATATTCAGCTTCAGCTATACTTTTTACATGGCGCTAATTAACAAACGTCAGCATGCCAACAAATTAATGGTGGTGATACTCGCTGTAAACATTACATCAGCATGTTAGCGTTGTCATTGGAAGCATGTTTGCATGTTGACATGAGCATTCAGCTCGAAGTAGCACCGTGCTTAAATAAAGCTGTGCAAATCCATTAGGTTTCTGTATTACCATTTCTTCAATATTTGCATTCAGTCCAGACAACAAAAGTGATGATCGCAATTAAATGTTTTCTTTTGATTCGAGGCATTATCAAATGAAAATGATTTTGTGTTTTCCCACATTCACATGAAAACCCAAACCACGGAAAAAGTCTCATTTCTGTTTTTTTAGTACAAGAGATTGCAGGAGTGACTATGAAGTCCTCCATCGCACAAAATAGTGTAGATGGACAGAGGTAAAAGAGGGAATGTAAGGAAAGTGAGACTGACAGATTGTCCACTGGCTATTTCTATTTTCCTGTATCTTCATCATGATGGATCATGCATAAAATTAATTTATTATTGACGTATGATTCATGCATGCCGATGATTCACCACTAATTCATGTTAATAGAGATACCAGCACGCATGCTGTTTTTGCCATCACTATTGATTATTCTTAATGTTCAGATTTCATTCATGGGACTAATGACAAATAAAAGCTAAATGAAGAGCTTTATAAATCTAAATCTAAATATGAAATCTCCCTAAAAAGCCACGGTGTAGTTTGAGAACTGCTCATAACAGCACCAATCTAGTTATATTCTTAAAACAGGCAACAATCTCCTCTGAGGTGGACGACGCATCAAAGACTTGATCTATGGTGCTTTAACACTTGCGTGCCTGTGTTGGCAACATGTATAAATATATGCATTTAGCATATATCTGTGCCCCTCTGCTGTGCTCATATGTGTAAACCGACAGATTGCATACATATCTCGCAAACATGTATCCTTCTATATACACGGCATGCTCTCGCATTGAAGGGTGCCAAATGTGAGTCTGTACATCAGCAGTGTGTGCGAGTCTATGCACACACACACATACACACACACACACACACACACACACACACACAAAACCAGTGTATGGATATCAAGCTGAGCCCCTGATTTTCTTCCACTCTGACACATGATTTCCCTGGGAAGCCTGCGACGCCACCCGAGAACAAAAGGGGACCTGGACGCAGCCGAGCGCCTATCTCCAGCACACGCCACTGTTAATCAAAGACAATTAAAAAGGGCCCTGCCAGCAAAGGCAGCCATGATGATTTATGAATAAATTACAGGGCTCATTTGTATGCCATAGATCATATTTGTTGGGCATGCTCCCCCCGTGGAGCCGGATCGGGGTTTCTCAGAATTACTGCGTGGAGATAACAGCTACAGTATCTCTACTGGGTGGGAGGGTGATGGGGGGGGGGGGGGGGGGTTTCAGAGGTCAACCTTTCCATGTCAACTAAAAGAAACACTGCTGCTGTTGCTCAAACAGTCTGTGGCATAAACTCGTAATATATTCTCTGGGATTCAACATTTTGTGAAGCACAATTTTCTTTACATGTTGAAGATATTGCTGCATGATATGATGTTACCTTTGATTAAAGAAAAAGAAAAGAAATTCATTCATTCTGAATTGAAGATTTCCAGTGTGATCTGCTGGCCACTCAGCAGCTTTACTGAAATGAAAGACTGGAGGTTTCATATCTTGCTCAAGATGCAGTACTTTTTGGGAGAGTTGTTGGTCAACAGTCAGTTCTAGTTTGATAAGTTCTATCTGTAACTTGTCTGTACTTAGACATGGTGTTCCTCGTCATTCACTGCCATGCTTTCTCAAGTAAAATGTCTCGATCAGAATGACTGCCCTTCAGAACTGAAAAACACTGGTTCCCAAAATTGAAAAAAACAAGTTTAGGTGTCATGCTAACTTTGCTCCTTGTGCAGATTTGGGGAAATGAGGAGTCACACTAAACACAGTGTGAGCAGTGTTCATCAGGGAGACTTTAACGAAGCCCTGTGGCTTTCTTTAAAATTACATATTTCTATAAATTACTCCACACCTTTATTTTCACTCTGACCAGGAATAAACACAACAACAAAACTGCCTCAAAACGGCCATGCTTGCTGCATGGGGGATCCCTATCTGAGGATATTTGCTCATCTAATCAACAGCAAACTCATCTGACAGTTTTATTAACACCTTAAAGCTGAGATTGGGGGCCTCTCGGCTTCACACAAAGAAATAGTGTGAATTAAACAGCAGAACCTGGGCTACACGAATATACAAGCCATTTCTACATGCCCCAAACACAACTCAAACACCAACTAAATGAATTGTCAAATACGGACATCAATTTAGCGCCATCAAGTCAACCCACTCGCCACATTAATGGCGCTTTGGTACTTTATGCAAAACACACAAACAACCGCTCAAATGAAAGCAAACAGATTCCAAACATGTCCACCAAAGCTCTCAAAAATCAAAGCATCAGCGAGAAATAAGCCAAAGAACAGCAAAAACTGAAATCGCTTCATCAAACTGTAGCTGTAAAATGTCTCTTACCTTAACTGTTTTGCCATGAAAAGTTTTATCGGTAAATCCATGCCTGAATCAGTTAGTACTTCCTGTGTTACACTGAAATCATTCCGGGCGTCTTTTGGAGGCTTCGTTAGCCCAAGGGAGCCACGTAGGGGACACTCGCTCAGCAAGTGGCTTGTCTTCAAGATGGCGTCCTGCTGATTCTGATTGGCTAAAAGTGCTGTCAATCTCATTTTGGTGGCTATCGCTATATTCTATTGGTTCTAGCGAGTCGAAGGCGGTGTCAATCGCTGAAATTGACCAATCGATGACGGAGATACAGCCCTGGTCACCACAGGAGCTTCACAGCAGTGTGATCAGCATTATGCTCAGGACGCATAACATATACAGCAGTCTGGTTAAATTTTCAAAAAACTAAAAAACTGCTGTATTTGGATGTATTGAACACCATCAGTGATATTTAGGTGAAATATATAGTTTGTACATAAGAACATTCAGATGGTCACAAGAGTGCAAAAATGTGCCAATGTGTGCTAGAATGTGAGCTCACTTGAACTGTCTGGACTAAAAACTCTCTAATTTTGTTCTGCTTCACTTTATCAGAGTCAACCTTTGCAGAGAGAATATTCACATATTGTGCTATGATTTGGGAGAGGTTTAGAGCTGCAGCTGGATCATTACAAAGAGATAATTATCCTGAAAGGGCTTTTTTTTTTCTTTTTTTTTTTTTTTCAAGTGAACCTGAACATTTTTCAATTATGCTCTGTGCCTTCTTCATTTACTCTTAACCAGTAACATATATACCGATATTTATACATCAGAACAAATCTTACAAGTGTTCCTTTTATTATGACACAAGAATTATTCAAATAGACCTTGTGGCTGCAGAGATAAACTGTTTTTATTATGGGATGTAATTTTTGAGCAGAGGCCTGAAAAAAATAGCTCAACAGGTTAACATATGTGAGGCTTAGTTTCATTTTGAGAAACCCAGGAGGAAAATATAAAGGTGTATACCCCCAGTAACCATTAAGAGGATGATATAGTAGGTCATTTTGATGATGGTCGGCGGTGCTAAGTCGACGGTAGGTTTTTGAACCGGAGTCCTCAGACAAGGAGCGCAATCAGATTGAAGACGAGCCTCAGACGATGGAAGACTTGCTGCAAAGAGAGGGACCTGTTGGTGCCAGATTTGAAATATCTCTATTTGTCCACAGATGAGACCAAATTTGTCTGTGGAACGACAACTAATGAGTCTGCAGCTTTGATGAACACTGCCGCCCTGGAGATGGTGCTTCACCTCCCCGGAAGACCAAGGCCAGCTGGACCCAACACTCAGCTCTCCATACAGTAAATGACAGCAAACAGCAAAACAGCTGCTCCAGACAACTCAGTTCTGTGTTTACGTTAGGTCAGACTGGAGAATGAGAATGACTGGAGACCCTTTAAAATGTAAAAATAAGTTTAAAAAAATCAGCTTTGAGGTGAAGCATGAGGAAAGTCATTCTAGTTTCCACAGTAAGAACAACTGACACAGTTTTGTGCAGCTCCTCATTTCCATAAATCTCTACATTGGATGTCAAAAGTAAAATGTTAGCACAACCCATAGAGACACAATAACCACATTATTAGTACGTATGTCAGGTTAAAATAAACTGCTCATTAACTTTTATACTTTCAGATCACCTCCCAGTTGTCTAACATCTGCAATAATAAGACTTTGCAGCTGCAAATAAAAAAACAAAACTCCCAGCATGCCTTTACAGAAACATTCAAGGTGTGGATACAACAGGGCTCCACACTGTGTATGTTGTTGCTTGTAAACACTGTGTGCATAGTGATTAACAAGCAATCAAAAACTGATGTCAGATATGAAATGAAACCATAACGGCAACTGCCTGGTCAAATTTAGCCTAAAACTTAATCAGAAATCAAATCCAATGAATAATTAAGGAGAAAACAAGTTAAATTAACTAAACAAAATGCTGCAATATGAAAACAGAAGCAAAAGCCAGTAACTGCATCAGAAATGTTTAGCTCCACAGCCGGAGATACCTGCAGAGAAAGCAAAACACAGAGTTACAAAACAATGAAAGACTTAAGTCTGACCACTTTTTTCATCTACCTCTCCATCTAAATGTGACTGACCATTGGGGGAATTTACATTAAACTCCTAACATTCACTAATTTTGTACTTAAAAAGACTGAAAATGTTGTTCATTAAACTGTTCTGGTGACAACAACACTTTGTTCAACAAGTGTTTTAGCCAGTAGGTGTTAGAAAATATAACACACTCCCATTTTACTGTGTATGCAATTATGACAAAGTAAGGAACAATTGCTGCTGCTGCTATTATTGTTGTTGCTGTATTTGAGTCTTAAAGCAGTTTACAGAATTTAAATTGTGGGGCTTTGTGCTTTATAATGATGTATAATTTGTTCCACAAATATGCCAAGAATAGTCTTAATACAGTGGCAGATATTCACTGAGCCCATACTCAAGCTAGGGAGTGTTAGGAGGTTAATGAGAGAGAAAATCACACCTCAAATTAGTGATTTTTTACCTTTGCTGTAACTGAATCAGTTATACAGCATGTCAGGTTTTCGCAAAAGGAAGGCAGTTATACATGTATAAAAAACTTGAGGACTAAAAGTGGCACTAAGATGGAGGTCTGAGTGTGGTGTTTGTCACATGCAATGATAACATAATAGTATAATACTGATTAAGACCATCAATTTGCCAAAACAGAAAAAATAAAATCATGACTGTACATTCGCTTTTCCAATGTGAAAATGGATAATGTTAAGGTTACTATGTTTCAGAATACTGAATATAGTAGCAGTCATGTAAACTGTCATATGCAGTGGTTGCACTGACTGAAATGAAACGACGAAACGTGATATAGTTTCATATCATGCTTTTTTCATTTCATTTTCTAAATGCAATTAAATTGAAGGAAGTTAGCTCGCTGTTGAAGGCTTCAGCACCCTCACATCTCCATTAACCTCTACTGTCCAAGATTCGTGAAGTTTATGGATTAGTAATTCTCAAATTAAGAATATAACAAACTTTGATTTTTCCCACAAGAGCTATAATGTCACAGTATCTATATATTTGATAATTGGGGTTCTCAGCACCCAGTGGCTTTAATCTCAGTAGATGACAGAGCAAGGGGAAAACTACAACTGTTAACTGTATATGGTTTGAAAAAATAGGTTCTTTTCACTCTGTGCAAGTCTTAAATTGTGTTTGGACTGCACCGAATGTGGTGGTGGTACAGTCCAATCAGCAAGTTTTGAAAATTAGATGTTCATAGGGGCTTTTTAAAAATAGTTTTTATATTTAAATCATATTTTTCTTACAGTTGTGATCTTACATTTTTTGTGCTTAATCAGATGATACAGTAGGAATACTGCTTTCAACATCACAGTGTAGGGTAATTTATTCTGCTAAAAGGTCTGTGGATCATTTCTTACATAAGGTCAGTAGGTGCCTCATTCACCAACAAGCCACTGGAATCCAAAAAGCTTGAAGAGAACAAATGAGAAAACACAAGTTATCCTACTGTGGTGACTTACCAGCATGTTGACTGTGGCAAAAATAGCAAAAATATTGGCGCCCTGGTAGCTCAACTGGATAAGACGGCGACCTATGTACAGGGGCTGAAGTCTCAAACCCAGTGGTTGTGGTTCAAGTCCAGCCAGTGGCTCATTTGCTGCATGTCCTTCCCCCACTCTTCTCCCCAGGTTTCCCCGTCTCTCTTCACTGTTCTCTCCGATGATGGCAAAAATGTCTGAAAAATAGTCTTTAAAAAAAAATCTAAAGTGAGCAGAGTTTTGAATTTAAAAATTTGTGGTCGGCATCATCTTTTCTGGTCTGTAAGTGCACATCTATGATGGTACATTAACCGACTGAGTCGGTCTATGCCGACCAGCAGCATAGATCACAGATGTGAATAGTGGTTATCTTCACACATATCACATGGCACACAGTTTGGTATATATTAGATGGTATGGGAACAGTTGGCTCTTGGAGTCTGAATGCTGGATTTGGGAGAAATGGACAGATCTTAGGGACTTTGACAAGGGCCAAAGTCAGATGTCAGATGAGTAGTTTTGGGCATTTCTGAATGTGGTGCTGCTGTAGGCCTCACAGTGGTCAAACGTTAGAGACCTTATGTATCACTTGAGCGTCACAATACAAGTTATGGCTACATTTTCTCCTGACAGCCCTCGCTAGTGGCAATAGTAATTACTACAGAAGTAAAGGGGGACATGCAATGGTGTAGTTATAACGCCACAACCATTTAAGGAGTTCTATTGTAACCTACATCCAGAGCTTTCCCTAAACCTAACCAAGTGTTGGTGTAAACCAAACCTGGGACAAAAACATTTGCCATGTGCACAGAAGGTAGTGACCTAAATGGTTTGGGTGCTTACTATTTATCCAGATCAAGTAAACCTGGATCCAATATTTAGTCTTATTTGTTAAGCATTGGTCTGAGAAATGTTTTTATTTTTTTTACTGTATAGCCACCAATAGGTTTTGACTGAACCTATCTCTAGACAATTATTTGCCCTAAATTCTAGAAATTTGAGTGTTAGAAATACAATTAAAGAAATGCAATCTAAATTTTATTTGATCATATATTAATGTCTATATACATTTTGTGTGAGTTTGACAGTAATAAGACAATTCCACAAGTCTGAACCTTTTTAAGTAGTGTTTATCTAACCAAGGTCTATATTTAATAGAACAACTAAAAGAAAAACATTCTTTATGGCCAGTGCATTGGCTTACAGGTTGGAGAGGCTCCTACAGTATTGGAAAGGCAGTAATTACAGTCAGTATGTGTGAGTGTTTGTGTCTGGGATAAAACTTGACCTAGGGCTGTTGCTGGAAAGGGCTATAGCAGTTAACGCGACACTATTACAAATGGTGATCTGATAAGCAGAGATGGAGGACGTGGCAGAGGGAAGGTTTGAAGAGTGGGTCAGTGCTGGTGTGGGAAGAGGAGCTGATGAACATCATTAATCTGTTGGCTGGCGTGAATCATCACTCATAGATTGCCTTGGTCAATAGGTGCCTCGCTCACCAACAAGCCCCTGGAATCCAAAAAGCGTGGAGAGAATGAATGAGGAAACACAAGCTCTGCTACTGTGGTGACTGTGGTGTATCAGAATGAACACTTAACAGCATGCTGACTGAGTGGCAGGATTACAGAGTGACTGGTGAGAATGTGTATTTTGGCTAGGTGTCTTTGTTGTTGTTCCCGGTGATGCAACAGATCTGTTTCTATTTGTTTAACAATTCCATGTTTGTCAGAATCAATATATTAACCCCTTAAGATCTTGGATAGTTAAAAAAATTTTTAAAAAACTCTTCAAATTAAGCCAGTAACAGGTTTATAACTGTGAGGCCAAAATTAACTATTGAGGGTTGGCAAGTCTCTTTGTCCCTATCATCAGGTCAGAGTGAGACTTGAAAAACTCTGCTTTTGTTCTTTTGTGTTGTCCACCTCAGCCGGCTTGCGTTGCTGTTGTTCTCCCTAATGGGTCATTGTCAGGTGTGTCTACCTGCAGACTGAATTCAGTCGCCAAAGAATATGAGGTCAAGGATGCAACACTCTGTGAAACTGATGGACAAGCACATACTTTTTCTCGTCTCAACAAGGCCAGCAGAGTGAGATATTTTGTCTCTGGCTGATCACTCATTTTCAGAAGTTGCATTTTTCTATGTAATCAAAAAAAAATAAAAAATCGATTTGGACCTTCATGTTTTGATCAAAAACCCCATGTATAAACAATTTTTTTTTCAATTTAAGTTACACCTGTTGAGTTCAGTGTGAAAGATTATTTTAATCAACAGCTACAAGAATAAAAAAAATGAATAAATAAATAAATATCCATCCATCCATTATCTTGATCCTCACGAGGGTCGCAGGGAGGCTGGAGTCTATCCCAGCTGACTTAGGGTGAAGGCAGGGGACACCCTGGACAGGTCACCAGTCTATCACAGGGCTACACTTAGAGACAGACAACCAAGCACACTCACATTCACACCTACGGACAATTTAGAATCACCAATTAACCTCAACATGTTTTTGACTGTGTGGGAGGAAGCTAGAGAGAATCCACGCTGCACGGGGAGAACATGGAGACTCCACGCAGAAAGATCCCGGTGCCCCCACTGGGACGCGAACCGGCGACCTTCTTGCTGCGAGGCAACAGTGCTAACCAACTAGCCAACTGCGCCACCTTGCAGCCCATTTAGAATCTAAATAAATATATACTGTAATAAATAAATTTATCCAGTCAGACTCTGTGTGTGAAATACACAAATATTAAGGACTTTTGCTTTGATATCCTTAGCTGGTGGTGTTTAAAAGACCATTAGGCATTAGAAACACTAATTTTTGGGGTTCTAAAAAAACATTTCGGTGTTGGTTGGAGTCGTTTTTACAGACTGACCAAATGACATTGCCGACTTTAGGCTCCTTTAGCCATGCACAAACTTATAAATAAATTGTCCTTCATTGCATTTGGACAAGTTAGAAAATGCCATAATGAATAACCTCCGAGATGGCAGCAAATAACCCAGAAAGTCCTGAAAATACAGATCCTTTCAAATGAAAAAGCCTGTAGCTGTGCTGCATGGTTGGGTAAGAGGGAATCTGAACCAGCTATGCAGTGGCACACCAGATTTGAGAAGGGGTGCCAATGTCCAATAGACAGTCATTCCAAATAACATATAACAAAAGCGTACGTCCATCTGGACTGCCTTCTTCTATTAAATTGGTACAAAAACCCTTCAGAAAAGATGGCCACCAGTTTACTAAGACAAATGCAAAAGCTTAACTCCACTCTCCCTGGTACAGAATAATTTGCCCATAGGAATGGGAGAAAGAGCAGTTAATGTCGAAACAGAAGGCAGTAGCCAGTTGCTTCATGACTAACTTGCCTGTGCAGCTGCACTGGATGGCCGAGCAAGCCTGAGAAGATGAAGCTTTATGGTCAAATTTGAGTGCCTCATTGTCTGTACATGCATTTTATTGGTGTGACTAAATGCTCCAGATGCTCCTCTCACACACAGTGATGCAGTAAAAACCAAATTAATAGCCATTATCATTCACAAACATTTGGGAGGCTGCAAACAGATGGAGGGGGCTGCTGCTGAACATTTCAAAGACAAAATCTCATCCTTGACGAACTCAGTTGTGTAACACTGGCATGAGATGAGCGACAGATAGGCAAGGTGATTTATTATGAATCTAAATATATATATTATAGAGCACCTTTTAATCTTAGCTAGATTCTACAATGTGCTTTACAGTGTGTTTGTCATTTACCCATTCACACACACAATCACACACCAATGGCAGCAGGGCTGGAATGCAAAGTGTTAACCTGCCATCAGGAGCAACTTGGGGTTCAGTGTCTTCTCCTTTGGTGTGAAACACATTGGTGGGTGGAGGGGACAGAGACAGAATCATCCGAGTGGACAACCAAGCTCTACCATAACAGCCATGACAACAACAATGTCAAAGCATTATCTGACACAAAAGGAAATTGATAGAAAAGGGCAAAAAATTCTGCTTTTTCATACACAAGTGTCATTTACCTTGATAAGGAACCTTCTATATAGGGTGAATATTAAACCACACCTTTCAACAATATCAACAACAGAATCAAACTACATCTTTCTAACTTGCAACATGAACTGGTTGCAAGAACATTGCAGATTTTGTGTTCATATGTCAACAGCAGCCTAGTCCTGTGGCTCAATCAATAATCAAGGCTATGTGGCGCATCATCACATATCGAGGACGCTGTCTGCGTTTGTTTTCCATAGTTTGTAACAGTGTTGGGTTGCAGAGTGGGGTCTCCTAGGATCGGGCTTATTCCCCTGCATGCCATGAATGCTCAATCAGATTAATTCTTTGGATTTTTAAAGTTGGGTCGGTGACTTTAGCGCTTCATCACGCACCTAAAACTGTTCCTGAGTAGTTTTTGTGGCGTAAAGGAGTATGTGTTCTGTTGGAGAATACTGCATCTGGAGGAGCCATTGCCATGGGCGTGCAATTGGTCTGCAACAGTGTTTGTGCAGGTTTAATTTTGACACACTGGATGCAGACTGCATATTTAAGCCCGCTCATTTCAACTGGCTTTGTCTTCTCCTTCCACTAGCTGTTAAATCGTTTTCAAAATTGACTTTGCCATGGGAAACATCAACAATCTCCGGTTGATGCTAGTGAGGTGTAGCAAGACGATTATATTCCACAGAATGGGCTAAAGTGAGATAAAGGTTGGTGATATGTGTCAAAATAACATCCATATGAATGCCAGGACCCAAGGTTAAGAGATAATCAATGTTAAATGTTGACTAGTCAGTGCGCATGCAGAGTAGTCTGGTTATGAGTCAACTAAGTGATACAGTACCAAAAGAACTGGCATCCAGCTTCAGTATTGACAATGAGCTTCAAGCACAGTAGAGATTTCTTCTAGTCTCCCTGAAGACTACTCTCAGCATCAGGTGTTTGCTAAAGTGTCAGCAGTTGGTTTAGTTGTATACTCTCCCCAAATGTGTCTGTGGTAGACTTTAAAAGGCTAGATTGGACATCTAAAGTTAATTAGGGAAAAAAACGTCTTCTTCCTCTTTGGTGCTCCTCCAGTTACATCAGCCACGGGAGGCCCTCTGATCAGCGTCCATTGGTCGTTGGTGCGTCAAGTCTCAACTTTAGGTTATACTGCCGGAAGTTTCTGACTATATACTTAGCAGAACAAGCATTTGTTGTGATTGGAAGAGGTTTTCTCCTCCTTGTGTTTACATGCAAACCAAGTCCTGCATTTGCTTTCAGAAATCACAGGATGTATCAGTTGTTTGGTAAATTACAATAGCTGCAATGAAAAATATCAGAGAGTTATTCTAATAAATGTTGACATTTAGTACAACCAAGGCTTGGCCCACTTCCAATGTATTTATCAGAAAACAAGCTCACCTAGCCTATTTGGGCAAAAAGGCAATTTTCTTTCCATTTGCAAATTGTTATGTCCAGGTTTTGATATGCCAGAGGAGTACATATCCAGGCTTCAAGCTCCAAGAACTTACATTTATACACAGCCAATACAATTAGGAAAAGATGGGTAACCATTTTAGGGCCTTTAACCGTGACTAAAGGTAGGCAAACACCTCTCTAGTTTTCCTCCCTGGCTCCCCCTGCACCCGACGAGCTGCATTTAAAGAATCAATTAAGGTGGAGATGGAGAACATTGCGACTGACCTTTCAGAGAGGGAAATTAAAAGAGCACCTCTAGCTCGTGGGAAAAAATGAGCGGTGGATAAGAGGGTTCTTTCTGGCTGCTTTTGCCTTTTAAATACACTTACAGTCAGTCTTTTGTGGGAATTTGTTTTGTGGAAAATGAATGAGTGGGCCATATGGGTGACATTTACAGAGCTGGTCGTGCGAAGGCGGGTCACGGTTCAGTTGCTTTACTGTACGGGATGGAAAATTAACTGAAGCCTACAGTATTAATATGGGTCAGTCCTGAAGTGTGCGTCACTGGGCATGGCTAGACTAATGTCTTTGGGGCAAGCCATCAATATTAAGTACAGTTTGGTTGACAGTTAACTTAGAGGGGTAAAGAGACGTCTGTGCCCTCTGGAAGAAGAAACATGCAGTATAAAAGTTTCCAATAATAGCTCCAGAATTTATATTATATCTCTGTTTAATTTAATTGCTTATCTTTCTGCTATCATTATTCATATGTACTGTTTACACTTTGAACAAAACAAACTGCCCCAAAGTGAGGATCTTTATCTTTAAGGGAGGACATGGGTATCGATGTGTCCCTTTATAGCCTCCTACACGACCCAACAGTGATTAACAAATGGTTTGTTAATCACTGATGTAGTGCAACACTACCCCTACCTGCCTGGATCTGTTCATGTCACAGAAGATTGGCATATGTAAGTATAAGGAAATTGTCTAAAATATCTGTTTTGTGTGGTTTTTTTTCATGTTTTCCACCGCCAGTTATACTTAAAATTTTAGCTGCTCACAAAATATACGGCAAGACAATGTAATTTAATCATGCACATAAATGGAATAGAAATAAAGCATATGCTGAATTCCATTACCCCAAACAAGGAAAAGATATGTGGTTCGTTTTGGAAAATCTGCATCATGCAAAGTCATGCTAAATTAGCAACTTGCAGGTAAATTTCTAAGATACTCTCTTTTCAGTCAATTAATGAGTGGATATGAAAGATCCCAGGTGTCCTCACCAGGATGCGACCCGGCGACCTTCTAGCTGCGAGGCAACGGTACTAACCACCGATCCACCTTGCAACCCACTGAAAACATTGAAACAATAATATAACATATCTTCAGATGTTTTTAACACATTAAAAAAAAAAAAAGTTCTATGACTGCCTGTGAATGATCTGAACTGATGGTAATTAATGTTACATAACATACTGAAAGCATTTTAGATATGTGTGCAGTCAGTCAGTTATGTCATTAGACATAATTTAAACCATGTTGTCAGTTGTTCATTAGCAGCTTAAACACCACTTATGAATGCATCTAATGACAAATTCCAATGACTTACTAATACATTAATATTCACTTGAAATGTTCATATAAATACAACATTATAATGCAGTCTCAGCCATTTATTAAGTGTTTTATATTGCTAATGATGGGAGTAGAGGATTAAAAAAAGATCACATCTACAAATTTCTCTGTTCAAAACATAACTTCAGAATGCACTGCGTCAGTGTAGATAGCATTCAGTGCAGTTGTATGCCCGGCCCTGCTGTTCTCTGTGTACCACCCCACCACCAGCGGTCCACGGGGGCCACGACGCCCAGCCTGCAGCCCTCCTGCCTGGGGCCCACAGTGGCAGATGGCCAGGACAGGCTACACTGAGCAAGACGCTGTGGGTATGGAGAGAAGCCACAGGAAGCTGAGCTGCACACGCACAAACACAGATATAAACACACACCTGTGCTCATGCAAGCTGGTGACACTGGCACTGTTTGACTGAAGTTGCGAAATATCTGAT
Organism: Stegastes partitus; assembly: GCF_000690725.1. NCBI lineage: Eukaryota > Metazoa > Chordata > Actinopteri > Pomacentridae > Stegastes > Stegastes partitus. Next base: position 192,725 of record NW_007578110.1, on the reverse strand, counting down.
ATTCACTACATTTAAAGTGACTTACAGTGACTGTAAAGCGGGACACCCCTCGAAGAGTTAGATTTTGGCCAGTGAGAGAAATTTTTAGCAGTTTAATATTCCTTCAATCTTCTTGAGCAAAAGCTGGTTGTAGCTTATATTTTGTAGCAATTTCTTAATTCACTTGCAGAAATCTAAGAATAATGTAGAAAATGAAACATTGAATTAAACAGATAAAGTTTCCTGTTAGTTTTTCCAGTAGTTCTGTAGTAAGGCCAGCTCATTTTGCAGCGTAACAGCATTGTAGTGCTGCATCACCGTCTGAACTGTCCACATTTAACAGGACCCGACAGCAACTTGAAAGCTGCTTTAAATAAACACAAAACAAACTTTCTGTATTTTTTTTGTAATGTTTCAGATTTCTGACTTGTTGTCCTCTGAGGTCCAAAGTGGTACAACTCAGCAGAATTGTGTAAAAACAGCAAATAAAGTCCATAAACTGTCCACCATATCAAAACTGAGTTTCTCTTACATTATTCCTCTCACAGGCCCTCACATTTATCTGCTGCCCCTTTCAAAGGGCTGCCCTCCAACATTAGGAAACACTGGTGTAAACTAGTTGTGCATATGAAGTGGCTAAAACTCGTAGTATAAAACTACTTCTGTATTCATTAAGGCATTTATTATATCAGTCACAGGGGCTGACTTTCTGCAAAACAAGTCATTTCACTTTTGATACTTTCATTAATTTACTTAATAATAGTTCACTTTTTAACAACTTTTATTTGTAAGTGAATTTTCCTACACTGTGGTGTTGTTGACAGCCATACCGGGTGCTTTTTTTTTTTTTTCTGTCCAAGGACACTAGCTTCTAAAACCACCACAATAAACTATGTAGAGCTTCATGGAGCTGAGGACAACAGCAAAGTTGGCTGACAATTCTCTGCGGGTTCATTCATATACAGTAAGTGACACTTTTGCTATTACAACTAGTGAAAGTTTAATATAGGGCAGATATCTGCCTGACATATCCCCAAAGCAGTACATCGGTCTAACTCTAGCACACACACACACATAAACATAACCACCTGCAGGGGGGGATGGGAGATTATCCTCCTTGACACAAAGTTGAGGCTAACACATACGCTCAGGCGCACATAGCCACACACAGTCTGAGCTCTGACAAACACAGGGAGGCTGGGGTGTTGATGCACACTGAGCGCCACCTGTGCCCGGGCACGGAGAGATCGAAGGGCAAAATCCCACATCTCTACGGGGAGGACAGACTGGCACTGGTGAGCAGGTAGGCATGAAGGGAGCCGAGCCCACCCTGTCCTACTGTATCAGCTGGCATCTCACAGATTAACACTTGGATGGGCAGATAGGCTTGTTAACACATGCTCCCATCCACCCCCACCTACCACACACACAAATACACACACAAACAGCTAAATCCTCCACACAGAGAGCAGATTTCAGGCTCATCGTCTCCATTCTGTCAGGGTGGGGACGTGAAGCGATGGCGGGTGTAGCGGAGCGATCCCAGTCAGGATTAGCAGCACTATCATGGGTGGGAATCGGTAGAGAAAAGGAGTCTGAGCTGTGCTGCATGGATGGTGGAGGTGGCGAGCGGGGAGGAGTGAAGGTGGGCAGGCGTGGAGGGGACTGAAGGTTGTGAACCAGAGAGTGAGGCAAAGATTAAAATGTGTTAGCAGACAAAAACATTGATAAAGTATAAGTGACAGCAAGTGATCATGAGGAGAGCAATGCTGTGAATTACAGGCTCAACATAAGTGCACGGATCAGGATGAATGGTGTCATATCGTTTTGTGTAAAGCGAGCAAAGATACTTATTGCTTAGCACATTTGTTGCAAGTCAAGTTTTGATGTTTTACTGGTCTCAAATCCAAATTGGTTTTTACTGAGAGCTGATAGGTTTCACAAAATTACACAATATTAGATAGCATATTAAAACACAAGAGCATCCACCCAGAGAAGGCTGGTCATGTCAATTTCTGTGTTCTCTTGCTAATTGTTATAATACAGCATCCATAAAGCTACTATGTGTGAAACTTTAGTCATTACTCCATGTTCTAAATCATCCTAAGGGCATATTTTTAAAAAAAAAAATTCTGGATAACTGACCTGATCAACGTGAAAATTGTTGCAGTCTATATTTTGATGTCAGCCCACTTCAGTATCCTTGTGTCAGCTGCAGGTTGCTGTCTACCGCAGTATATTTTCTGATACCGCATTTGTTGTATGTGTATGTGTATGCATGGAGGGTGGGAGGGACGGGTTTACTTTATTTTTTAAATGTTGTAATGTTTTTAAATGTTGTCATGTTTTTAAATGTTGTCATGTTTTTAAATGCTTTGTTGTTTTTAAATGTTGTAAAGCACTTTGCGTTGTTGTTGTTGCACATGAAAAGCGCTATATAAATAAAATTTGATTGATTGATTGATTGATTGATTGACTACGATTAGGAGTCATGGATGTGATGGAAATTTCTTAAGCTTACACATGGGGATTTTAACACAATGTCAAGTTGGGTTGTAACAACCCCCAGTTGAAACCGAAACTCAGGTGTTAATGGCTCCTTAGGATATAAGTGTCTGGATCTCCCAACTAGTCAGTCAGAACTGATGAAGCCTCTTGGATGAGAGGTGAAACGTCTTCAACAAATTCAAGCAAGTCCAGTTGCTACGATTAATCCACCAGTTCAACTGGGAGCTTATGCTGAAACTCAAGAAGCAGTCTGATCTTTTTACACTAACCAGATAAAGTTTAGCTGTCGCACAATTAGCGTAAACAAGCAACAGTTGACATATTTTGCTTATTGTGATATCAGTGTGTTATTTCCACTTTTAAGCTCCACTGGTTGTACTGGTTAAAAATAAAAACACCTCTTGACAGCACCTGAACAGTTCTTTAGTATTACTGTTATGTATTATTACCAAACAATATTGTTGCCATATTTATATGATAAAAATCCATAGCTTTAAGCACTTTAGTAGCACAAAGAATAATACTCAAAGACCAAAACCTGTCACAATTCAAAACATGGGTCCAGAATTGACTTGTACTTTAGATGAGGAAGATTCACTGCTCACTTCAAGGATCTGAGGATAGATTTGGGAGAAGCTTGTCACAATATATTGAGCTCAGACACTTTTTGACAAACTCGAGATTTACTATTGTAACTGATGTTATGATGCATTCATTGCTCACCTGCTGTTCAGATCAGTTTCACTATTTATTAGCTGTGGGGTTATTGAACCCTGCAGAGCTGTTTAAATTATGTTGCTTCTGTTACCACTAATGCAATCACGCTGCACAAACGTAGATTTTTGTGGTTGTATTGTATTGTGATTGGCATGTCAGTGGTACAAACCCTATTTTATGGTGGTTTGTATTTCTTCAACTCTGTGAAAGCATCTGAGATAAAGAAAAAAGAAAAAAAAAGATGACAAATAGTACCTTACATGTGTCTGCAGGGTCACAATCTTTCCACTGACCAACACACAACCTTCAGTACTTGTTCAGTATATCATGCTGACATCTGAGGAGCGCCTTGTCTCTCAATCTCTCTGCCCCTGTATGTTTGTGCTAACGCTATCCAGTTGTGACAAGGGATAATGATTGGTGAGCCACAGATCTGGGATCCCATCAGTTAAAACTACTCACACTGACAGCTCTTCTACGCCAGAAACAGAAGAAGAGCTGCTTTCCCCCTCTCTCTCTTTCCTCTCTACCACCTCTTCTGATAATCTGATACTCCCCTTTTTTTTCTCTTCACTTTTTCCCTGACTCTCTGTCACCTGCTCCCTATCCCTCTTGTTTTCTCTCATTCTGCTCTTTCCCACAATGTTCCTGTCTCCCCGCATTTTCCCCAGAATTGGAGTTTAATTCGAGCAAGAGACAACTACAAGTTTATTACCAGGTGAACACCAGCCAGCCCTTTATGTGATTGTGTTTGTGTGACCCACCGTGTCAGCCTCTTTCGTTCCCATCCTCCAAAATGGTGCTGCCACTTTATCACTGCTTTTACATCGCGGTCACCTCTGGTGGCTTATAAATACCTTGCCCAATACGTGATTAATGACTAGGATAAACTTCAACAATCTTTTCCTCTTTCGGTAAAACATGTCTCCTCAGTCTTCTAATTGTACATGAAATACATTCAAATAGGTACATGGGTCTGTGTTTAGATGGAAGTAAACACTTCATGTTTGGGAGGCAGACGGTGCACGTCACTGAGTATCTGATATATAGTATTTCTGAGAGTATGAGGCACGTAAATTCACAATGAATTGATTTCATTGATTGTGCTACTGAGCTACAGATTCTCCAAAGCCTCACACAAGGAGGGGCAGGAAGGACAAAGACTTAGGGTGTGCCTGTAGCAGGATTTTGCTATGGGGCCCTCACCAGCTCCCCAGTCTACTGCCATATGACTATATAAGGGGTGTCAGAAAAGTTTCAGGACCGGTATCACAAAAGATAGATTTCAAAAAAAAAAACTACAAACTACAAGTTTTTCTCTTCAAAGTAATCCCCCTGGAGTCTAACACACTTTCCCAGCCTTCTCTGTCACACAGCCATGCACTCCTGGAAGGATTCTTTTAGGATCCTGCGTAGCTCCGTCGTCACAGCCATCTTGATGTCGTCCACATCTTCAAAAACGGGTCCCCTTGATGACCCCTTGAGCTTGGTGAAAAGGAAAAAAATCACACAGGACCATGTTGTTTGAGTAGTGAGGTTGCTCCAGCACGACGATGTTCCTCTCAGCCAGGAACTGTCGGATGCTCAGGGCATTGTGAGTAGGCACGTTGTCATGGTGAAGCAGCCGCGACTTGTCCTGCCACAGCTTTTGCCTCATCTCATGCACTGAACGAAGCAAATGCCGCAGGATCTCTTTGTAGACGTGCTGGTTGACCATCTGAAGGGGAAAACTTGTAGTTTGGGTTTGAAATGTCTCTTGTGACACCAGCCCTGGCACTTTTCTGACACACCTCATAAACCCTGCTGACAACACTGCTATTATCCTGTTAAGTCCTGCAACCAAACTTCCTGCCATGTGGGTGCAGATGCTTTGCTGTGGTGGGTCCCTGGTTTCTTTTCACGGTCACCATGACTGCGTATCATATCCATGCTCGCCTTCCACGTTTTCCTCTCTGTAGCCATTCAAATACTTGCTTTGCAATCAAACAACTGTTTAAACAAACTACTCTTGGTCCAGGTATTTTAGCCTAATATGGACAAATATCAAACCTCCCCTTTATTTCAAACATTTTTGAAAAACCTACTGCAAGCAGATTATGTAACCATCTGCACAGAAATGGTTTGTCTGAAGAGTTTCAGTGAGGATTTAGAATGTATCATCGTACAGAAACATCACTGGTGAAAGTGACCAATGATCGTCTCATAGCCTCCGACAGTGGACTCATCTCTGCACTTAACTGCTGTATCTCAGCTGATGACATCATTTTTATCCCAGTTAGCTTCTCTTCATTAGCTTCTGTAAAACCCAGAAGAGAATTTAAAATCCTTTTCCTCACATGGAAAGCTCTTAATGACTGAGCTTCATCGTGTCTTAAAGACCTTATTGTATCATCTTATCCTAACAGAGCACTAACCGTCCCTGAGTTATGCTGCTGAAGGTTTAGACTGCTGGGGGACTTTCCATGATGCACTGAGCACCTCTCCTCTATACGCTCCTCTCTCTCTCTCACTTACATACAGAGAAAATATTTACCATCCTAGAGATATCTTCTATTTTTGCACATTTGTCACACTTATATGTTTCAGATCATCAAACTAATTTTAATATAAGACAGAGATAACCCAAGAAAATACAAAATGCAGTTTTTAAATGATGATGTCATTCATTGAAGGAAAAAAGCTGTCCAGACTCATCTTGCTCTATGTGAAAAAGTAATTGCCCCCTTAGCCACCAGTCTACCAAATGACCAAATTCATTTGGCAAATGGATTCAACTTCACCAGCCGCACCCACGTATGATCACTGCCAGGCTTGTTGAATCTAAACATCACTTAAATATAACATTTCTGGTGTTGTGAAGTAGGTTAAAGGGTCTCGGTAAGCAGTACATGACACCAGAGAGAGATTCAAGAACAGATGTGAAGCTAAGTCATTGACATTTATCAGTGAAAGGGTTAAAAAGCCATTGCTAAGGCTCTGAGACTCCAGCAAACCACAGTGAGAGCCAATGTCCACAAATGGAGAAAACATGGAACAGTGGTGAACGTTCCCAGGAGTGACCAGCCTACCAAAATATCTCCAAGAACATGTTGACATTTCAGCCAGGAGGTCACAAAAGAACCCAGAAGAACATCAAAAGAACCGCAGCCCTCAATTGTCTCAGTTAAGGTCAGTGTTCATGATTCCCCAATAAGGAAGGCACTGGGCAGAAATGGCATCCATGGTAGAGTTGCAAGGCACAAGCCACTCCTGACCAAAAAACGACATAAAGGATCATCCAGTATTTGCAAAAAAATATATCTGGATGAGCCCCAAGACTTTTGGGACAACATCCTGTGGACTAATGAGTCAATGGTGGAACCTTTTGGAAGACATCCCATTACATCTGGCGTAAAGCTAATACTGCATTCCACAAGAAGAACATCGTACCAACAGTGAAACATGGTGGTGGTGGTGTGATCATTTGGGGCTGCTTTGCTTTCACAGGACCTGGACGACTTGTCATAATTGATGCAGCCATGAATTCTTCTCTCTATCAGAAAATCCTCCTGGAGAATATCCACCCATCAGTTCATGACCTAAAGCTCAAGCATAAATGGGTTATGAAGCATGACAACGACCCAAAGCACACAAGCAAGTCCACCTCTGAATAGCTCAAAAAGATTTTTTTTTGTTTTCCAGATCCAGTCACACTGGTCTCAACAAACTCCAAAGTGTTTCGTGTTCTCTGAAGCATTGTTTTCCTGTTGTCCATCTGTAATCCTTCTGGATGGAAATCGTTAATACTCTGGAAACTTTATATTTATTTAGCAAAGTTCATAGCAATCTGCTAACTATTTCAGTACAAGTGCGAATTATGGTCTGAAGGTGGCACTAAAGGAAATGTTGGTTGTTCACCAAGTAATTAAGATCGATCCTCTGGGAGCTATGAATCCATCCATCCATTATCTATACACCACTTAATCCTAGCTATGAATACCCAAAATATTAGTGGCTGAAATACCACAAACCTCTCAATAAACTTCATCTCTGTCCTTGGAAGGTCACCAGTGATGCTCTTCACCATCCTTTCCAGTTCATTATCCACAGAGAATAGCGCTCTGTGTAGCATTGTATGTTTTGAGAAGTTGGACCTCATTTCCCATAAATCCCTTTTCTTTCCCTGGCAAGGTTATTAAGTTGCCCCTCCCTAAAAACTCCCACTTGTATGTTTTCAAAATGCTTGAAGAAAGATAAGAATGCTGGAGCTCTGATAACAGTTGTTGTGTATAGAGACAAGGTAAACATGATTTTCATTTTCAGTCATTAGCTTTCTTATCTGCGTTATCTGTGATTTGATAGAATTGGAATGATTCCAGGCTTATGAGAGCACGCTGTCGTCCTGACACTATTGTGAGTCACTGATTGGAATCACCCTTGTACTCAGACTTTGCAAAGATTGACCATTTTACCCTTGGACAAGACGTTTCTACTTGAGCCAAGTTTTCACACGTGTGACACATTTCACACGCTCACACATTCTATTTTCTCATGCAGTGAAAAACACATTTAGAACTGGTAACGTCACAGAGCGAAAAGAGGACACTGTGCACACACGGACAAAACAGAAAAGGTAGTCCTACGTCTCAGCCTTTGCTCTGTGGGCACGCAGGCAGGAGTGACAGTGAGTTACTAAGGTTGATCCATGCCTCTGTTGCTTGGAAAATTCACAAAAGAATAGCTGCAGGAGGATTCTGTGTATAGAATAAACAGCTGAAATCACAATTAGACACTTGTGAGTTCCTTTCATTTGTCCAAACTGATGGTACTTTGTTGCAGTGGTTTAAAGATGGCTTGTGAGTATTGACAACAGCAACCTGAAGGTTTACCAATATTCAGCCAAGTTCAATTATCTAGATCATTTTGTGATGTGTTGGAAGGCAATTTAATTGATATAAGTTGTTTGTCATTAAAAAAACTAGGCCTAGTCCCCTGCAAGCTACTATGATTTAAGACTCCATATTGATATTATTATTGTTTCAAATACGAAATAGACATTTTTTTGACAAATCTTGATCCATCCAATTATATACTGTTCCTGCATTCTTGGTTTTCATAACACCCTCAGTCTAACTACTGAGTGCAGGTGGCTGTTTTTTGATTTAATCCAAAAGTTTGGGTGATGTGAAAATGCAGCAAATTTGTTTTATACTACGTTTGTTTTATATTTTTGGTAGTTTGTCCACCCATTTTAAAACATAGCCGGGCATCCCTATAGCTCACCTGGTTAAGCGGGCGACCCAATAGCTCACCTGGTTGAGCGGGCCACCCAATAGCTCACCTGGTTGAGCGGCCGACCCAGTAGCTCACCTGGTTGAGCGGGCCACCCAATAGCTCACCTGGTTGAGCGGGCGACCCAATAGCTCACCTGGTTGAGTGGCCGACCCAATAGCTCACCTGGTTGAGCGGGTGACCCAATAGCTCACCTGGTTGAGCGGGCGAACCCAATAGCTCACCTGGTGGAGCGGGTGACCCAATAGCTCACCTGGTTGAGCGGGCCACCCAATAGCTCACCTGGTTGAGCGGGCGACCCAATAGCTCACCTGGTTGAGCGGGCCACCCAATAGCTCACCTGGTTGAGTGGCCGACCCAATAGCTCACCTGGTTGAGCGGGCGACCCATGAACTGTAGTTCCCTGACGCAGCGGTTGTGAGTTCGACTCCCGCTCATTACAGTTTGCTGCAGGTCTCTCCCCGTTCTTCTCCCCCCTTTCCTGTCTCACTCTCTCACTGTCCTAACTAATAAAGGCCAAAAAAAATTATCTTTAAAAAAACAAAACAAAACATATCCAACGTGGCTTTGTTCTGAACTCCACATTTTGGCAACAAAATGACTAGATTTCAGACAACTCGGAACCAAAGTTATGTGAAAGATCAGCATATCTGTCCAGAATGTGATGTCTAGAGGTTAGAAAATATCCTGATGAAGCATACTTTATCATCATTAATGATTATTATTACTAACCCTTTAATTTATAACTGATTTAAAATGGTGAATTTGGCTGCTGAACTTTTGAAACAAAATTCCTGGGGACTGTGAAGTGAGGACCCTGAGCCCTGGCCTCATTAATGTCGCACAATGCCAATTCCTAAAATGCACTGATAACTTCACTGATAACAAAATGCATTCAAAGCTAAATTTGAAAGTTGACAGCAATTTGTGGCCTCACAAACAGTCCACACTGCACACCAATATTAGAGCAAAAAAAACATTGCGGACTGTAAGATACAAAGTTTGCGTGAAATGTAAAATATCCATAACAGAACCGGTTAGATTAATGAGACTCAACAATAATGAATGTAATCAGGGTTTTGTTAATGGTAACAGGAGCTGAAGTTTACTTTGTTGTTTGCAGCTGTTTGTAAGAGTCTATCCTCTGAGTGTATTAAATACCTGCAGCATCAGAGAGCAGCAGGATCCATATGAGCATCTTAAAACAGATTTATGCACGTGGAACAACAGCAGTAACTTCATCAATTACTTATAATTTATCCCAGACATGGAGACAAGATCGATCAGGATCTAACAGCAAGGTCACTCTGTGTACTTCACACACAGAGTCACAGATTATCAGCTGCAGTTAAATCATTAGTTACACAGCGGCCGTCCTAAGGTTGAGTCCTGAGCTCCACCACAGCTGTCGGGATATTTTTATTTCACTGTTGGTAAAGTCGTAGTTAGATTATCATCACACGGCATTTTGAGTGTTTGGGAAATAAATAATCTCGGCTGTTTGCTATTTGGGCGGTTTGATAAACTGCTATTAGTTTAATCTTTCATTTATTATTGCATTATTACATATTATACATCATTTAATGTGCCGTTCAATCTTGTGTGGATGATAACTTATGATCCTCATTGTGTCTCTCTCTGTCTCTGTGGTGTGCATGTCTGAATGAAGTTGTGAGGAACATTAGTGTTAAAGTCACCTCTACTTGAATGATAGAACGCTGTCACTTTAACAGATTGATTAAAACCAGCAATGCAATGTATCCATGACTATGACTTATTTGTAGTATGCAGGGAGGTGTGTCCACTGTCTATATTTAGAGTCTGCACTGGTCAGCACACATGGATCTGAAAAGCATGAATCGGTCTTTAAACTGCATCTTTAACAGCAGTCCATTCAGGCAGGGTTTTGGTTGCAGTGATTATGGTTTTACATTTGTGCCCTGACTATAGTCACTTTAGAGCTCTAATTGTAAAAAAAAAAAACACTTCAGGCATAGAGAAAGGCTCAACAAAGATACTCCAGCATGTGTACACACTCAATAGTCTGTGAGCTGGAGGGGACACTTTGACAGCTTCCTCATTCTAGACCTTCCACAGGCAACGAAACAGGTGCTGGAAGCTACACACACAGTCTGTACTCTATCCGCACACTCTTATCTCCTGCAGGAGGGCTTAAGATAGAAAGCTCACTGTACAGTAATTACCACCTCCCTCCCTTTACCCCATCCCCCACCCTCCACTACTTCTTCATTCTCTCTTCCCAACTTTCCCATCTTTCTTTTCTGTGACTGTCCCCCCCCCCCCATGGGACATCTTCACCCTCTGCCATGTTTGGGCTCATCCCTCTACCTATCTCCCTCACCTCCCGCCGGCCAAGACTAAGCCATGTGTAGCCTCGCTGCTGGGATGTCGTAGACGGAGAGACAGAAGGCCCCCCTGGGGCTTCGCGGCGAGCCAGGCGCAGCCGGCATGCACTCGACGTGATGCTGCCTCTCCTCGGGTGACAACACCGCATCCTCGGCCTCCCTCCCCTCCACTCTGCTTCCCTGCTCTGTCTCCCATTCCCCCCGTCCCGAAACAGATGCTCGGGATGAGGGCGGGTGCCAGTCAGGGGGGACGTGGGTTAATTGGGGTAGTAGTGGGGGTTAATTTCAATTAAAACTTCAACTAATGGAGGTCATGGAAGCGTCTGCAAACACCTGATTAAAACAAATGGTCCTGCCAGTCAAAACTTTATCTTGGTCAGCCTCCGGCGGAGTGTCCTAGAGTGAGAAAGAAAGAACAAAAAAAGGGGGAGCAGGCAGAGAGAGAGAGAATGACTAATTGGGGGACACTTGTTAGCGCAACATCTGCAGGGAGATCAGTGAGTTGAGGCTGTGTGTGTGGGTTTCTCTACGTCAGCCTTAAGGTGTTTATTAGGGTTCAAGTGATGGGGATTTTTGAAATCTGATGATGATATTTTTGCAATTAAGGCAGCTGATGTAATAGCTGATTTTCTTGCCCATTTCTTTTTTCAGTTTTACCATTTTCCGGTGATAAAAAACCCTTTTTGAGCAGCTTTAAGACGACTAAAATCACATAAAACACAGGATTTGCTAGTCTTAGAATTATAATGCAATCAGCTTCCCAACAGAGGGCTGATTTGAGGATACAAATCTTGTCAGTTTTAGTTTTGCTGTGGGCGACAAAAAAAAAACAAACAAACTGCAGGTCCAGAGATTCTAACCAGAAGGATGAAATCAACAAATGAAGATGAAGATTAAAGTCATTTCTCAGTTGTTACTGAGAAAGATGGAAAAGAAATGGATTTTTGTTGAGTTTTTCTGTATAATTTCAATGGGTCTAAAGGGTCTTTTTCTACATTTTTAAAATAGCCAGGTGAACTAAAATAACATAATATTGTAGGTTCTTTATCTTATTTTCTTAAGTTAGTCAGGTAAAATTGTACAATGTAGAATATTGTGGCACGTTAACCTTAATATTTAGACATGCCAGATGTATATGATCATAACAATATATTTTTTTATTAACAGTATTTATTTAAAGAGCAGTTTTTTAAAAGGCATGGAGTCCATTCCAGGTGTAAAATAAACCTAAACAGCAAATTTCATGAGTGTAAATCTCACATTTTGTCTTGAGGCTGATCCATCAAGTGTTGCACAGCCTGCCAGAAGAAAGAAAAGTGTTTAGCACCTGATATGACACTAGATACATTTTTATTTCCATTGCATGAAATTTAGGTGATGATGTTGGACGAGGAAACTTAGAGCGAGCCAGCAGGATAAATAACCAAAAATTATAATTAGCCAGTACATAGATCGCTTAGCATAGCTTCAGTATGGATGAAATCCACTCATTCATCCTATAGGGAGCATGATCATGCCCAGCAAATATCTCTCAAGTACAAATAAAACTTCATTTGAAAAGGGCATTTGTGATGCAGGTACCAGGCAGCTGCGGCTCAGGTGGTAGAGCGGGTTGTCCTCCAATCACAAGGTTGGTGGTTCGATCCCCCACCCTTCCACAATCGAAGTGTCCTTGGGCAAGACACTGAACCTGAAGTTGCTCCCAATGGCAGGCAGTACCTTGCATGGCAGCTCTGTCGCCATTGGTGTATGAATGTGATCTACTCTCAGATGTACGTCGCTTTGGATAAAAGCGTCTGCTAAATGAAATTGGTAATTGTAGGTACCAGACTAAAGATCCAGATAACATGGCATTTGTTGAAGCTAACTTTTCCCTTCCTTGATTAAGCTGTTTGAGCATAGCCCATCAGCTCACCATAAACAACCAGTGCTCCAACTCTGGAGGTTAGCTGTAGCTAACTTGAAATGGTTGTGACAGCTTGCATGGCAGCTGTTACCTAAATTCTTGCTGTCATTTTTCACAGACTTTTCCCCCCATCCAAGTTTTTACCCAAAAAAATGAAACACTTGTAACTCATCCAGATGTGTTTTTTTTCATCTTGCTTCACCTTGAGCAGATTCACATTTGGTGGCGTCTGCTCACTTCACAGCACTGAGACAGACATTACCGACCTAAGGAAAGAATGGGTTTCTTATAGGTAACCAGAATCCTATTTATCAATAATTTAATTACTCAGACTTCTCATATCAGAGGTGGATCACACTATTTTGAAATTAAATATAAGTAAAATGCCAGCACCATTGCTATTCTGCTCCAAACTGTAGAGTATATTTCTTTTTCTGAGTGACTGAACAGCATTTGGCGGTGGTGGTGGGGAGGGTTATCCTCACTGTACTCAGACTTGCTGTGCCACCCTGCTGCCAACCTGCTCTGCCAGGCGTGCTGCAGCAGCTTTCGACATCTGGCGCTGGGCCTCGGGGAGAAGGCAGGGGACGGGGCGCCCCGCTGCGGCTAAATATGGCACAGGGTTACACTGCACATCCCTAATCACTTAGCTGCTGTCTGGCAGCTCACACCACAACTTTCCCAGATCCCTCATATATCAACACCGCTAGACATCTGTACAGCCTCTAGGCATCTCTTTTTACTATTGTTTCACTGCCTTTCAGAGTGATTCCAAATGACAGCTACAAAAATGATCCATGTGACCGTTCCATCCGCTGCCTCTGCAGTTATAGTTTGGTTAAGTTTTGCAACAGAGAGCACATAATTGTAGTTATGCAAAAACTGTTTCTCTCTTCAGCACCTGTAAAAATATTATTGGAGCTAGTTAAGAGTTCTACTGCAAATTTGACATGTTAAAAATACCAGATACAGTTTATGATAAATGTCACTTGAATCAGTCAGCATCATCTGGTGTGGCCACAATACCTCATAAAGGTATGAGCAGATGTGTCTTAATGAGATAATTGCAAGTTATTTTAGATAGCGGAAGGACCAAGCATTTTAAAAGTTTTGGTATGGGATGTTATATATGTTGGGGTAATCTCTAACATGTCCTAAAAAGATTGTACAAGGACCAGGCTGTATCCAGTAATGAACCTTTTTTAAAATTTATTTATTTATTTATTTATTTATTACAATATTAAGCTACTTCTTAAAAATACGCCATGTTGTTGTCTTCTGGTCAAAAACAGGATGCAAGCTCTGTTTCCTAAGACTCCAGTTGGATGTATGACATTCCTGTTCACCGCTGTATGCCACTGTTTGCTTTGCTGCACACTGATGGACACACTGCCTCCTGCAACGTCGCTGATCTGAATCAAGTGCTGCAGAACCATTCAGTCTGAACATACATCCTGGGGATAGCGGGGTGGTCTTAATTTAACCACTGGTGAATATGAATTGTAATTACACTTCTCCAACCTTGCTTAACAAGGCTGTGCCAGCTTTTCTTTCTTAACCTTTTGTTCCATGTCTTAAGTTATCTTCATCTATTCTCTGTTTGCTTTCCAACATCCTCCACCTTCTGCTTTATATTCATGTGTGTTGTAGAATATAATCTACTGTGAACACAGTTTCTAACTTTTAACAACTCGAGGCAAATTATGAGTTTCAGTGCTTGACCAATAAACGAGCAGCCTGATTCAGATGAGCTAAACAGAACTAACTAGGCCATACCATTACCTGCCAGTATCTGGCTACACAGGTGAGGGTGGAGGAACAGTGCCATGCCAGCAGGGGTCACGGTGCTGCGGTGGATCGGCTGTGACGTCACTCTAGTGGGCGGAGATAGCGGACTTGAACCCGGAAGTTGTACGGCAGGTCACCGACACCGAGGACCCTGGATTGGGGCTTCAATTACAGTTCTTGGTGAGTAGAGGAGAGACTGGTGCACGCCTGGTGGAAATACGGTGAGGGGAGATGTGGTGTGAGGACGCTGGAGCTGGAGCAGGATGAAGGTGGTTAAAACTCGGCTGTTCCTGGAGAAGGAACCCCCCCCCCCGGCTCCCTATCAAGGGTTTTTTTTTGGACTGTCTTTTGTCTACAGAACTCTGGAAAAAAACAACAAAAAAAAAAGCATATCAAAACTTTTTAGGTCACAACTCCCATTCCAAGGCGGTTCTGTGGTTAGCACCACCGCCTTGCAGCTAGAAGATCCCCGATTTGCATCCTGGTTAGGACGCCCGGGATCTATCTGCATGGAGTTTGCATGTTCTCCCTGAGCGCGTGGGTTCGCTTCCTCCCACACAGTCCAAAAACATGTTGAGATTAATTGGTGATTCTAAATTGTGAATGTGAGTGAGCTTGGTTGTCTGTTTCTAAGTGTAGCCCTGTGATAGACTGGTGACCTGTCCAGGGTGTCCCCTGCCTTCGCCCTAAGTCAGCTGGGATAGATTCCAGCCCCCGGTGACCCTAGTGAGGATCAAGCGGTGTATAGATAATGGATGAATGGATGGATGCATGGAACTCCTATTGGCCAAAGTCACTGAACATCACAAAACATCCT
>NW_007578110.1:175609-177322 GCF_000690725.1 Stegastes partitus | reverse complement strand
TCTTGAAACACAACCATCAAGATTTGTCCTCCACAGCCTGATTCAGATGAGCTAAACAGAACTAACTAGGCCATACAATTACCTGCCAGTATCTGGCTGCACAGGTGAGGGTGGAGGAACAGTGCCATGCCAGCAGGGGTCATGGTGCTGCGGTGGATCGGCTGTGACGTCACTCTAGTGGGCGGAGATAGCGGACTTGAACCCGGAAGCTGTACGGCAGGTCACCGACACCAAGGATCCTGGATTGGGGCTTCAATTAGAGTTCATGTTGAGTAGAGGAGAGACTGGTGCACGCCTGGTGGAAATACGGTGAGGGGAAATGTGGTGTGAGGACGCTGGAGCTGGAGCAGGATGAAGGTGGTTAAAACTTGGCTGTTCCCGGAGAAGCTGGAGCCAGTGGACCGACGGGATGGGCGGAGCTGGGACGCCCGACGTTTCCGATGTAGATTTGAAGTTCGGAACTGGTGAAGCCGAGGCAGATCAAAAGTTCGTTGTGACTTACGCCGCCTTGAGGCGGGATTTTACCACAAGAAACTCTTCTTGAATTTTTATTTTTTTTTAAATATATTTTTTTGGCCTTTGCCTTTATTTTAGTGCAGTAGAGGGAGACAGGAAAGGGGGGAGAAGAATGGGGACAGACCTGCAGCAAAGGGTCGTGAGCGGGATTCGAACTCACGACCGCTGCATCGGGGAACTACAGCCCCTGTTCATGGGCCACCCGCTCTACCAGGTGAGCTATAGGGGGGCCCTTCTTGAATTTTTAAAGTTGCCTGAGGATGATGAAGGTGATTTCCGGAGTAACTGTGCTTCGATGACGCTTTCAGATTTAAGACACGTCTTCTGCGACCTCTGCAGGCTGGCCCGCTTTGGTTTGAACGCTGCAATCCTCATTGAAGACGGATTGGCCCGCCCGGGCACGATCACAGTCAGAAGGTAAGAACAAATAAAACACTGAGTTTTATAACCTGTGTGAAGGATCTCCGAAAACGAGATGAACAGCAGCAAAGGTTTGTCGATCTGCAGAGGCTAGTGTCGAGGCTAGTGTCGCAGCGATGTGCTGAGCGTGGAGCGGGCTGAATGAATAAACGCTGCCTCAGTTATGAAGCATGCTAAGTGGGTGGGCTGGACTTAAGCAATGAACGATTGGACAGAAAGGGCCTTGTGACGCCCTGACTCTGTGCCTGTCTGAGCTAACACCAAGGTCTATAAAAGCCACAACAAAATTCCAAACATGTAACAGTACTTGTATTTTTTTTTAAAGAGGTGATCAATAAATGATTAACAGAACACAAATTTAACTCACCTCCAATGTATTAAACATAAGACAGAAACCTTGTCTCATAAACCATAAAATTGTCTCCATGTCTAGATTAGATAATTATAGAGTCCCAAATTTTCTTGCTGTGACTTGGCTGAGACGCTTGTTGGGCCCTACTAGCTAACCATAGCTTGATTCCTTCGACAACCTGTGCGATGTCATCAAGAAGGAAATGTCATGCCCCAACCAGTCAAGGCAGATAGCCGCCTTCCCTGAGCCTGGTTCTGCCTGAGGTTTACCCCCCCCCCAGCCCCCGGTGACCCTAGTGAGGATCAAGCGGTGTATAGATAATGGATGGATGGATGGATGGATGGATGAATGGATGGAACTCCTATTGGCCAAAGTCACTGAACATCACAAAACATCCTGTCTTTCAGCATTACATCTTCACAATC
>NW_007578110.1:169864-173561 GCF_000690725.1 Stegastes partitus | reverse complement strand
TTTTTTTGCCTCCTTTGTCTATCTGGAGAATAAACGCAACTCCACCCAAACAAATACTGTCTGACATACATGTGACTGTTGTTTCAGCACCATGGACAGCGCTGTTGGGAGAGAGTATGTAGGTGCTGCGATTCAACTGAAACAAAGCAGAGGAGATCAACCCAGACACACTTAGTTCTCGCTCTCTTAGCCTGCCTGCTTTTCATGGTTGTAAATTGAACTTTTGGCCCTAATTTTTTTCCACACTGTAGCAAATCCACAGACAGAAGGGAAATGACAGGGAAGTGGTGAAGGGAGAGAGAGAGGGAGGGAGAGAGCTGCTCGCTGTAAACAGCTGTTTACATGTCTCCCCCTGCTGATTCTGAGAGATTATTGTAAATGCTCCGATTATTAAATGTTAATTAAAATGGTGTGTTTTTGCGACGGCAGTTTTGTTTAATTTGAGCAGTTAGTGCCAAGATACTGTCTAGTGTTTTCCAGACACTGTGGATTTGTGTGTGTGTGTGTGTTCTGTGACTTTGACCTGCTATAGAACAGGACCTTCTCTGTGTTCTGGGACCTCCTGATTTCCAAATTGAGCACTAGAGTAAGATGCAACTTGTGATGATGGGTAAGAAATAGACATTTTATCTCAGGCACAAGCCCAAAAGTGTTCATCACCATAAGCAAATGTGCATTGTTGAACTGCTGCAAAACTTCCACTCTTACGAATCTATTGGTTGAGTGTGAACAGAAGCAAGAGCAAACTAAAAGAAGGCTCCTGACTGATTATCAAACCAATGTCTTTTCATTAATCTGTGACAACTCCACTCTCTGACCCCCCAAACTCAAACACCAGTGTGAAAGAAATGTTATCGTGATCTTTATTGTTATTGCCAAAATGACAGCACTGATCAGAGACAGAAACTTTTCAACCGGAAAAATCACATATGATAAATAGATTAGTTGGAAGATCACTCACCCAAATCTAGTCTGACCATGGTGGTACTGAAAATAAGAGAATTTGAGAAGACAAGAAAACATAGTTAAACAATAAAATAAAGGCACTGTTGTTTAAAAAAAATAAATTAAAAAAAATAGTATACAGAGGAGCAAGTTGTCCACAAGTGGTGAAATGGTAAAATATGTTACTAGAGCTGATGTGCAGAGTAGTGGGAAAAATTGTTTGTAGGGTGCAAGGTGGCTCGGTGGTTAGCACCATCGCCTCGCAGATCTGCATGGAGTTTGCATGTTCTCCCCGTGCAGCGTGGGTTCTCTCCGGGTTCTCCGGCTTCCTCCCACACAGTCCAAAAACATGTTGAAGTTAATTGGTGATTCTAAATTGTCCGTAGGTGTGAATGTGAGTGTGCTTGGTTGTCTGTCTCTAAGTGTGGCCCTGCGATAGACTGGTGACCTGCCCAGGTGTCCCCTGCCTTCACCCTGAATCAGCTGGGATAGGCTCCAGCCCCCCCGTGACCCTCGTGAGGATTAAGCGGTATATAGATAATGGATGGATGATAACACCTGAGGCACTTGGTAAGATGTTGCACGATGCTGACTGCAGTGTTTGAAAAAAAGAATTTAAAAAATCAAAGATAAATAATTAAACATTTAAAAAANATGGAACTCCTATTGGCCAAAGTCACTGAACATCACAAAACATCCTGTCTTTCAGCATTACATCTTCACAATCATTTTTTTCCCCCATGTTAATATAATGTAGTCTGAATTTGGCAGAACTTCATCATAAGACCTAACTAGTGACTCACTGACACACAGAGGGCTGCAGCAGGAAGGAAGAAAAAACACATTCCAACTGGCTGAACCACTGCCACACAACAATGCATTTACATCTGAAAAGGCACCACGGTGGCCAACTAAATATACGCAGTCACAAATTTCTGGTAGAATCTTAAACCGCATTTAGACATACAGTCTTTTTGTTAAATCTAAAGTGAAATAAACTTTTGTTACAATCAGTCCCTGACTACCAATTTTACACAATGCTAATTAATCCCATCATTGCCAGGTAAATCTCTTTGTATTTTGCCATACACAAGAGTTTGATATCTGGTGTCTACAGTGGCGTATCAGTGCTGGTGTAGATTCTACGTGAACCAGTAATGATTAGTAAGTATGGCAGTAAAAGCTGGGAGTAAGGGAAGCTTCTGATGTTCCAGATAAAAAAGAAACTCAACGTATGGAAGAAGGATTACAGTCTAAATGTAAGCATTTGATGGCAGGGTGTCCATTATAAGCAGTTTGACAGACTTCAGGTAGTTACTTGAACTGCCTAAAGGAGGAGACAAAAGTTCCACATTGGAGGTTTAAAGTGTCTAAATAAACAACCTGCTCACTTTTCTGTAAAAGTCACACTGATAACCTTCCTTGGTCAGTTCCAGTGACATTCCCAGATCACTCTGCTGGGTGCTGCTGTCGGCCAGTGACATAGAACACACTGCTGAAGTTTGTTTTTTTTTTCTTTTTTATTTTCTTTTTGGCTTTTGCCTTTATTTATCAGAGCAGTGGAGAGAGACACCAAAGGGGGGAGAAAAGTGGGGAAAGACCTGCAGCATATGGTTGCTGTCGGGAGTCGATCCCAGGACCACTGCATCACGGACTATAGCCCCTGTTGGTGGGTCGCCGTCTTATCCGGTTGAGCTACCAGGGCGCCCATTGTTAAAGTTTTTATATAAAATTGAAGAAAATTCTTGGTTATCTTTGTGTCATGAGGTCTCAGCTTTGATTTCACATATAAGATAAAAACAAGTTGTTGTGACTGTCTGTAACTTTGGTCCTGATGCCCTACATCTTTCCAGTCGGACTATTTTCATTCGGATAGAGTACTCTGAACCTGGCAGAACTAAGCCTTAAGATACAAGATGTGGAATCAACCAGAGAGTAGAACCATGAAAGTGAAGATGTTTAATTTTGTCAAACCACAGGCTCAAGATCCATCCCTCACCCACATGTCCTCATTGTCTGCCCCACCTTAAGATGTAAAAACATGCTTTATGGCACATGCATTACTACTTACTCGCTGGAATGCTCATGTAAGCAAAAGGGAGTCTCAGAAACATGCACACACACTTCCTGCCGCTGTACAGCATGAGGTGGTGGCAGGGCCCTTTAAAACCGTGCATCAGTGCTCTACCCTCCACCTGAGAGAGGAAGCGCCAAATGGAGGGGGGTTGGGGCTGAGGAAGGGAAAAGGTGGAGGTGGTGTTGGTAGGGGGTTAAGGAAAGGGGCTGTATGGGGACGGTGTCTTGTGAAGGACAAAAAGGCAAAAGACCCAGCCCCCCGCCTACTGTCGCCATCCAGAGCCATCCCTCATGTAGGACCCCCCAATGGTGGCTTGTCTATCCTTCACACAAGTAGAAATAGTGCCTCTGTAGGCCTCTGGTCTCCAGCCAGATTGTGTATGAGAATGTGTGTATCTGTTGGGCTGGAGGATGTGAAGTGTCAGTCCCTGGGTGGGATATACCCTTGAGCAAGGTGGGGTTAACACTTGTGCTCTCTCCCTGGCTTTGCTATTTCTCACTGCTGGCATTAGCACCATAAATGAATCTAAAACTGTGACTTTGCTTTTTCAATCTATGTGTCTAGAATGACAAAGATATTACAGTTTCAGCTAAATGTTATCATATAACATATAGCTGACATATATCAGTGCTGGATTATCCCACAGAGTCTGTCTTCATGCTAAAATACAAGGCA
>NW_007578110.1:160697-167956 GCF_000690725.1 Stegastes partitus | reverse complement strand
AAAAAATCAAAGATAAATAATTAAACATTTAAAAAAATATACATATAGTACTTCTGATTGATGTCATGATAACTGTGTCACACTCCATGAAAAAAAACAAACATTTCTGAGTTCTCTCTACTTCTAGCCATGGTAGTGCTGTTTCATCTATGTGCAGGACTTTTTATTGCAGTTAAAAATTAGCTTGCAGTAAGAAATTGATGTCACAGTTGCAAAAAATGCCCAGAAACTGGAGTGAAGAGGTTGAAGTGTTTGAATAAACACCTTGCTCACTTTGCTGTACAAGTCACAATCTTACAACATCAGAAACAGGCTTTAATGGAAAATGTTTTTTTTCTTTCTATTTTTTGGATAACAATGTAAAACAAATATTTAGCAAAAATGAAGGAGCTGCTCCAGTTTAACAGGATCTTAAGAGTCACACACATTATACGTACATAACTTCCTCAACTACACTGTTTCCCATAAAGTTGGAACACAAAGCTTTTTTTCCCCCTCTTCTCATGAAATGATTGTGACAATATGAAAACAGGAAACACTTATTTGAGAGGATTTCATACACAAGAATGTCCAAAAGTACTCTTTCAAATGTCACTTGGTCACTAGTATTGAGTCTGGCCACCCCTGACATGGATCAAAGCGTTTGTGGCATACTGTCCACAAGCTTGTTGATGGTGTCAATGGGCAGGGCGTCATTCTCTTCAGTCAGATCCCAAAGTCAGAATTAGTTTCACCTGGTAACTGGGACTCAGTATGTAATCATAGCACCTGGTCAAAAATGATGTGTATAAATAGTAAGTAAAAGAGGTCTGAAATCAAAAATTACTTCAATTTTATGGGCAACAGTGTGTCTGGTATTGGGGGTTTATATACCAAATATCGCATATATACTGTGGTTCTGTCTGTGACAGTGTTGGCATGTCTGAATCAAACAGTAGAGACTTACAATATAAAAGTCACTGTCAGTTTAATAGACTGAGCAGAAAATTTCTCTTGATTTCTGCTTATCAGCTACTGTACACTGTTTTAGTATCTGAAAGTATCTTGGTATCTAAGTCATCAAACCCGTTGGATTTGTTATTCAAATTGGGCCTCCTGAGGTGTTATAGAACTTCACTGAAGCAACATGATCCCAGCAGGCCATAGACCTGTAGGACACCTCCTTTCACCACGGTGTTTCTCCATTGTCTTCATCTTGATATGTGCTCAAAGCTATTTGGTCACCCTGGTATGTTCCCACTTCGGCCATCCTACGGGCCGTTTTGGAACCCAGTGAGAACCCCTTAGTGAATTCTGCAAATAAACATGTAAGAAAGATGTGACCCAATCGCAGGCTAACAGAGGGTTGAATATTGTTTAAAGTTGGCTGATAGAGGCAGATCACAGTCGTGAACCTCCTGCATGCACGCACACACACACACACACACACACACACACACACACACACACACCTTCACTGCCTAATAGATGAACTTACCTGCAGATGGTTTTCCTGTTCTTGGAATGAATCCCAATCAGGGGTTCCCATCGCCGCGGCTACATCCATCGAGGAACAAATTACAGTTGGGGATTAGGATTGGGGAGGGGGGACAACCCAGTGTTTTATCAGTGGGGCCGTGTTCCGTCTGCCGAGCCGCTTATATTTCAGGTAAACATAATCCAGATTCGGCTCTGGCGGGGGTAGATTCAATTAAGATACAGAGACAACTTTGTTAATGCGGCCGTATCTTAATACCCTGGCCACAGCTTGTAATGAATCTGGGCTCAGGAGTGGGAGCTGGGAGTCAGGGACAAGAGAGGAGGACTGAGTGTGACAGTATCCTGTAGCGGTAGCTGCTGGAGTTACAGTCATCAGGCCAAGTCTTGTCCTGTATGGGTGGGAAAACTTAGAAATGCTGAGTGTTTTCAGGTTTGTTTTGACAGACAAGCATGATTTCATGATGAGAGAACACCTGATAACATCTGGATTCCTCGCTATTTGAATCAGTTAATCACTCTGGACTGCAATGACTGGTTTAAAACATGGCAACCTCGCAGTAACGGCAAGACCTCTCTCAAACAAGAGCTTTAAATTTATTTTTGAGCACATATTAAACAATTAAGATGCGAGAAATGTGAACTTTCTTTCTTTGTGGCCACAGCCAGGCTAGCTGTTACTCACTGCACCCACGCTAGCCTAAGGTGACCAAATTTTGTCTCAAGCTCTGTAGTTTCCACACATTTTCTCACACTTTCCCATACTCCTTTAGAAAGTTTGTTACTTAATTGTGGACAGACAACTGGTTCATAGTATAACTTACTAAACAGAGCACAATTATTAGTAAGTAATTTTTGAGAAAGATGCAAAATCATAACACCATGACAATTTTTTGTTAGTGTAACAAATGCAAATATGTTTCGTAGACCAAGAACAGAACTCTCAAAGTGCAGTAAGCCAGGAGAGACGCAAGCAATACCTTCACACTAAAACATACCCTGATCCGTTATCTACTTTACTCAAAGTAGGAGCATAGTTACTAAATGAGCATCATGCTGTATCCAGAAAGTCTTGAAACTAGCAAATGAGTCCATAAACAAATTAAAAACATGTTCACTGAGATAACTGATCAGCGGAGAAGTATCTTCTTTTCCTTGTAGACTTCTATGCAATCTGACTTCTTTTTGCAACCAGAGGAGTCGACCCCTGCTGGTTGTTAGAAAGACTGCAGGTCTAAAGCAGCTGCATACTTTTCCAACATGGAGACTATGTCTATCTTTTGAGTAGAGTCAATCGTGTTGCCAACTTGTGCAGACGATGTCAACTGCAACCTGTGAAGCAGTGAGAGTGCACACATAGTATTGAGGTCCTTTGCCTTGCAGTCAGAACCATGCAAAGAACACAAACAGTCTACGGAGATGAAGTAGTTGATATGTGGCTGGCAAACGAGACAGTAAGCAGTTTTTAAAGATTTTTGTAAAGAAAACGATAAGCGTACAGTGAGTGTCTAAGACAGTCATAGACACTCTTGATGGCATGTCTCCACCTCACAGTCACTACTGCAAAGATACTTTCCCACAGTGGGAGAGAGCAGTGCAGCATTGTTGATCTCTGTACACAGCACATCCAGAGAGAAGTCATACTCATTGTTGCAGATTGCAGTTGGTTAAAATAGAGATACTTTAATGCTGTATAGTATGTGCCAAGAAACATTCTGATGAAGAATGCTCCAGCTGGAATATCCAATTCTAACCCACTTAAATAGACAGCAGCACTAGTATTAGAATGTAAAATGTGTTTATTTTAGGTCTGTTATCACTGCTAATGTGAGTGACACTTTGTGCAAAGCTAATCAACTTCAGATGTCAAAACTAAAGCCCAAAGCAAGTTTTTGTCTCAGAAGACTTTGTAAAAATTCCTATTTTTCCACCCATGCTGTTGCTGAAACAACAGTTTGACATCTGATTTTACGGCCCGATTGATAAAGGCATTTCTTAAGTAGTATCTACAAGAACTACACAGTCCCAAAGCTTTTTTGGTTTTTAAGTCTGGGTCACTAGCTCAACAATCCTTCCTCAGTATCAGCTGAGAGACAGCCACCCTGAGACCCATGTGGTGAACAGACGGCCTAACCAGAGCATATCTCATCCCTCTGGATGTTAATATTTATTGACGGCACTAGGCTGGTGTTAGAACATTAAAAAGGGGATCGGGAAGAAGGGCTCTGCGGACTTAAGCCCTGGGAGGCCATGGCGACTCAAAGTCTTATTCAGATGATGTGCCGTGAGATGCTTGTCCTTGAAGAAAGGGAATTAGTGTCTGTGGAAGTCAAAGGGAAAATGGAGAGAGAGAGAAAAGAGTAGGGGGGTTGAGAGAAAGACAGGAAGAGAATGTGTTTGACAGAAAACTGTGTGTACGTGGATTTGTGACCGTGTGTTTGCATGCATATGTGTGCACTTGTCTGCATGAGATACAGCAAAACAGAGAAAAGGGGGAGAGAAAGGCAAAAGCAAGTCGTCTTCACGCAGGGAGAGATGATGCAAAAAGCACTGGCTGGTACAAAAGTGTTACCACAGGACCGAGTAGACAATCCCCTCTCCAGGAAACGCAGATCAAAGCAGATTTAAGTAGTCAAGACTTGTTCTGTGCGGTTCCAACCAGCAGGCTCGACCCTGTAGCCATACTTTTCCTCTCTGTGTTAAGATCAGTTAGGAGCTGTGACGAAGCTCTGGAATTGAGCCAAGGCAAAATTTAACGGCGAGGCCTCTGTATTCCTGAGGAGTGGCGAGGCTCTTCAACACATGTGGAGGCTGCTCGAGTTGCTTGAAAATATATGTGAGTCATGTTCCTGTGACAAGTTAACTGACATAAAAGTAATCTGCAACGATTCGACTGATTTCAGTTATTTTTCAAGCAAAAACATTGAAAAAATGACAAATATGCCTGTAAAATGAATGGATTTTCTGCTTTCATTTTAGACTAAATATTTTGGAGTTTTGGGTTGCAGGTAGTTTGGTTCTGTGAGTTTCCCGTTCATACACTTTTGTGAATCCCACAACATTTACATAAACTATGGTGTCTCCCCATAAAAGTCCTGTTTCATTGGAATTTGCAGACACTTTTACATTTCAGGAGTTAAGGTAAATGCAGGTCAAGTCATGCTTCTTACATCCTCGTGTCTGCTACGGTGCACGTGACGTACATTTCATCATCCATTCTAGTTTATGCAGTGTTCATCCAAAATTTGCAGTTGTGCACACTGTCCACAGTGCGGCTTGGGCCAGGAAAACAAATGGGGCTTTAAACAATCTTGTCATGAGGGGAGGCTGTCATCCACCCCTTCATAGTTCATCGTTTAAAGAGATGTAATTGAAGCACTGACTTTATTTGTACATGCTTTTCATCGACACTGCCCAAACACGGTGGGAGTTCTAAATTTTCCAAAAATCCTGTGCTATGTCCCCCCACTGTGCCCCTCGGAAATAGTCAATTACACAGTGCTATAGTTCAGTCTGTAACTCACTGTTATCCTGTAAAAAAAAACAAAAAAAACATCTGCAGTAGCCCAATGTGTCTTCTTTCTGTACTCGATATGAGCAGCAATGCCACGACATGCAGCAGACCGATGTGTACCAGTTGTAAAGCTGCATGTGCTGTCCACTGTCAAATCACACACTGAACAATGTTCATACCAAATTTGTGAATAATTTCCAGTCCAATGCATGATTAGAAAAAAAGGCACCAATCACTGGGCAGTCACTGTTCTTTTCAATTCGAAACCCTTCAAACATCACATTTGTATACGTATGAACATATATGGAGATGCAAGGTGGAGCAGTTGGTAGCACTGTTGCCTCGCAGCAAGAAGGTCACTGGTTCGTGACCCAGGATCTTTCTGCGTGGAGTTTGCATGTTCTCCCCGTGCAGCGTGGGTTCTCTCCGGGTTCTCCGGCTTCCTCCCACACGGTCCGAAAACATGTTGAGGTTAATTGGTGATTCTAAATTGTCCGTAGGTGTGAATGTGAGTGTGCTTGGTTGTCTGTCTCTAAGTGTGGCCCTGCGATGGACTGACGACCTGTCCAGGGTGTTTCCTGCCTTCACCCTGAGTCGGCTGGGATAGACTCCAGCCCCCCCGCAACCCTAGTCAGGATTAAGCGGTGTATAGATAATGGATGGATGGATGGATGTACATATATCAATTATGATACTTTTTGGAGTTGCTGTTCATGCAAGTCAACATACAACAATTTTTGCAGTTGTAATGATTTCTTATCACTATCACCATCTTGCGAACATTTTTCTAGTCGTATTTTTCATGGATGTACTGAAGTTATAAAGCTGTCTGACTACACAGGGAAATGGCATCTACATTCTTTTTACCATCTTACAAAGCTCTGACTGCAGGAACTAGCATCAACTAGCAACGGAATCAGACTAATTTGCAAGTTGGGATCACGTTGCATTCAGGCTACTGTTAATTTAGTTTCTTACTGTGTTATTGTCGACTGTCGTCACAAGACCAAGTACAGCCCCAAGATGGGAAGGATGCAATGGGACATTTTCTGTTTGCTCATTAATCTACAGAAATAAGACAATTCTCAAACCACCAAAAGTTTGTTGGACCCAAAAATAAGCTTCCAAGAGTGTATTTTGCCTTTAACAGTCTACAGAGTGTTTTATATTGTCTCTGAAAAGATGAAAACAGACTCATTTATTTCTTTTACACTTTGTAAATACAGTGGTCTGTGCATACTGGAGACTGTAAATCTGCAAGTGTAAGAAAGATGTGCAAGATGTCTGCATTAGAAACAAGAGGTGTTGGAAGATTACACATCTACACGTCTTCGTTTTTAACAGAAGAGTCTGCACGGTACAGTACAAGCTGGCAGAACAGCGCAGAGATAGAGCAGAGTATGATGGCTGAGGCTGCAACAGAAACACAGATAGTGAACAACAAAGACAGCTGAAAAGGCTGATAGAGACAGCATAATGTTTAGAGGGGGAGCCAACAGAATGCATATCCAGAGAGCCGGTAGAGAGCTGTAAGAGGGAAGAAGTAAGTGGGCGATTCATTATTTGTCTTGATATATGGCGTGATCACAGACATTCAATTTATTCCTGAGAGCGCAGAGCAGTGACAGCGGTGGCGGGTGAGTATGAGTGGCCGTCAGCACCATAGGGAGAGAGATGCCAGTCTGACTCCCCCTTTCCCCCTCCTACCCCCTCAGAGCAGGCCCGATGCCATCCATGCCATCATCGTCCTGTATTTTTTTGTTTGGGGGGGGAGTGTCTTGACAGGTGTTGGATGGATTGCTATGAAACAGGGTGTGTGGTAGATATTTATGGTGCTCTGCAGATGACTCATGGTGACTTTGGGGATCCTCTGACTTTTCATCTACTTGTATAGTGAAATACTAAAAACGGCGAGAAGGATTATAACAACATGTTGTACAGACATGCATGGTTCCCTGATGACGAATCCTACCAGCTTTATTGAACTACTTTTCCTCTAATGATGGAGATAATGATGAAACATAGTTCAGTCTACTGAATATATTACATAGGAATTTGGTTCAACCATTTACGTTCTGCACAGGATCAAATTTTATCATCCAGCAATGCATTGTTGCTACTTACAGTTACCCATAATATCTTTTGGCGAATAGGCCTGTGGGAAGATGCTTCTTCAGACATAAAAATTCCATCCATCCATCCATCCATCCATCCAACATCAGCTGCACCAATTTGTCATTAAATGCTGTAGGAATCTCAACATTAACAC